>NC_044567.1:27792250-28027250 GCF_007565055.1 Rhinopithecus roxellana | reverse complement strand
TGTAAACTACCTACATACAACTTTCCAAAGAGACCATTCTGAGTTAACCTTCTTAGAATTCCCAGTTGCTGGCACAGTGGCTCACGCCTGTAATCCCAATGTCTTGAGAGGCCGAGGTGGGCTGATCACCTGAGGTCAGGAGTTTGAGTTCGCGACCAGCCTGACTAACATGGTGAAACCCCGTCTCTACTAAATACAAAAAAGTTAGCCAGGTGTGGTGGTGCATGCCTGTGATCTGAACTACTTGGGAGGCTGAGACAGGAGAATGGCTTCTACCCAGGAGGCGGAGGTTGGAGGTTGGAGGCTGCAGTGAGCTGAGGTCGTGCCACTGCACTCCACCCTAGGCAACAAGAGCGAAACTCCATCTCAAAAAAAAAAAAAAAAAGAATTCCCAGTCGCTCTCAAAGTGACTCCTGCTCACTCTGTTTCCTTCTTCATTCTTTAAATGACCAGAAATTCCTTTCTTCTTTCTATGGCTTCATGCCAAAAGAAGTCCACCAACCCAAGGAAATACACAAAGGGAAAAAGACTGTTGGTTGCCCCAGAATCGACTGGCCATTCTAATATGGAGAATTGTTTGCCTTTGATGTGAGTCTTCTCTTTCTCTAGCCCCTTCCCCTTTGAAACTCAGATATGTTATAAAATCTAATTAGACTTAACTGTTTAAAACCCTCTATTAATTCCCAAAGAAGAACCACATCTTCTTACAACCAGCTTCTGTTTATGTTTTGTTCTGCAAGAAGCCTGACGCTCCTTTCTACCTGAAACTTGCTTTGTAAAACATGTTTCAGTAAAACTTGAGCAGTTTCAAAAATAAATTGAAGTTTCTGTAGAAATTCTAAAAACTGTATCTCTGAAAAACTTTTCATTAATCATCTGCCAAATAATCTGGTCTTATTCCCACTAATCCCTTGCTCTTCTTTTGGCAAGTTCTCTTGAGTTCTTAGTCTGGAGTCACAGCCCTCGATTCTCAACCTTCAGCTTACAGCCCTACCACAGCAACTAATCATGTCTGTTTCAATGGCAACCAAAGATATTTTTGTTTCCAGAATTTTCCTATATTCTTTGCTCTTCCTAAATTTCTTTGCAAATTTGCTACTCATTTTTGTTTTGTTCTGTTTGTAATAACTTACTCAAGCATACCGTTTTTCTTCCATAGCTAAATTAGGTGTAACATTATTCTCTGATTACAAACCTTCACCAGTTTGACTTTCAGAGACTTGGCTTCTTCAAGAGTTAGTCGCTCGTAAGTGGAATAAAACATTTTGAAAAATGGAAACATGTATGTAATACATATACATATATATAAACAAAAATATGTGTTTTAGAATACATATTTGTAAGGAGGTATAGATCCAAGTTGAGTTAATATATATAATCTTAATCATTTTATTGTAACTAGATTATATAACATACCTGAGAGCTTCAAGGGGCAAGAAACTAGAAAAGGAGAAGATTCACATGAAAGAAAATTATTTTTGTGTTGGAAAAACTAATCTACTCTAGGGGTGTGTGTGTGTGTGTCTGTGTGTGTGTGTGTACATATACATGCATTCAATTTGTAAGTACTAAATAAGCATCCTCAATGCACCAAGCACAGACCCACGTACTAGAAAGGAAAAAAAAATGAATGACACTTTTCCTATTCTCAAGTTTCTCATGATCAAGAGAAAGAGATACATACCATAAAACATAATGCATTATAATAAATCTCATTTTTACAGAAACAAGGGACTTAGGGAGCAGAAAAACAGGTGTATTTGATTAATTATTCCTGATGAATTTAGAGATGACTTTGCTAGGTCCTCAATGATTTGGTAGAGTTTCACCAAGCAGAAGTTGGAAGATGGGGAAAAGCCACAGAAGCAGAAAATGCACAAAATAATCAAGTAACAGAGACTTACAGAACAAAGACTTTCTTCTGAAAAATGGCAGGAATTTAGAAGAATAATATATAGTTGGGACCAGATAAGAAGGTCCTTGAATGCCTTCCTAAGATTTCATTTTATTTCAAAGCAACTGGACACTATGACAAGATACTAGGTGGAGGAATAGAATCATTACAGCTTCATTTTTTCAACTATAATTCAGGATATAGTAAAAGGATTTTTTTTTCTTGAGACATCACACTCTGTGGCCCAGGATGAGTGCAGTGGTGCAGTCACAACTCACTGCAACCTTTAACCCTGGGCTTAAGCAATCCGCCCACCTGAGCCTCCTGAGTAGCTGGGACAGTAGGGGCATGCCACCACACTCAGTTATTATATATATATATATATTATATATATATATATGTATCTTGCAGAGATGGGGGTCTCATTTTGTTGCCCAGGCTGGTCTTGAACTCCTGAACTCAAGCGATCCTCTTGCCTTGGCCTCCCAAATTGTTGGGATTATAGGCATGAGCCACTGTCCTCCAGCCTAAGAGGGTTATATGTAAGGATGAGGAAACAAGCAGAAAATCAATTAAAGAGTTATTGCAGAGTTGATGTTCATATTCATAAAGCCATTCTTTGAGGTAATCACAGTATCAGGGGAAGAGAGCAACTTATAGGATAGACATTTTAGAACCAGAAACTACTTAGTTTAGTGATGAACTGATTTTGAAGAATTGAGGGAAAGGAGAAGACAAGGATGCACTGAGATTTTTGGTTGAGTGACTGGATACATGACAGTGCCATTAGCTAAAGTTGAGGAAATAAGAGAAGAAACATATTTTGGTTAAAAAAAAAGTACTTAGGGGACCCTCGGAATGGGAGGCACTCAAGTAGAGATTAACAGAAGGAAGTTCAAGCTCAAGGGGGAGGCTAGACATAGAATCACGGTTTTAAGACTCATAGTTAGAGCCATAAAAGTGGATAAAGTCAATACCAAGGACAAACATGTGGAGTGAAAAGAGAGCCAGGCATCAAATTCCCAAGGAACACCACATCAAAAGGAGAAGGAGAAGGGGCAAAACCAGGAAGAGTCTAGAAAGAGGCAGTTAAAGGATAAGAGAAGTAGAAAGGCAGGTGCAACCAAAACCGGGGGGGGAAAGGTTGCACAAAGTGAGGAAGGCCAAACATGGCAAGATTGCCCAAGGAGAGGCTGTCACTGATGATCAAAGCATGAGGAATTTTAGGACAGCAGTTTCAAGAGTGTGAGGAAAGCAAGCAAGATGCCCAGGAACATTCTGAAGAAGAGGAGAGCATGCAGGAGCATCCAGAGCAGAGGAATTGTGTGACTCGAGTGGCACAGCAGGCTTTGGAGATGGTTTGATTTTGAAGTATTAAAGTGTTATAGAGAGAATGTCATTTAAATCTTAAGATCTATTGCTTATCACAAAGTTTAGAAACAGAGGCCTTGCTTCCCATGGGATTTAAGTCCCTTAAGTCCCTGCTTCATTTATGCTTGCCTTAAATCCCACCAGGTATAAGCAATTACTTAAGATACTTATTACTGATGATGCACAATTTATCTTTCCTGACCATGGCTTTGTCAACTGATAGAAAATGTGATGAAAGCATATGCTATCACAGTAAAATGGGGTGTTAGAATTTGCATGATTTAGCCAGGAATAAACATTCGCCTTGGGGATGTCAAGGGAGAACAACATTAAACACCTTAGCCACAAACCCCTTTTCCAATGAAAAGGCTTGGAAGAAAGTATCAAGGAGGAGAAGGAGAGAAGGAGAAGGGAGCAGTATATAAGGCATTAGGGGAAGAGAATGTTTTCAGAAAGAGAAGGTGTCAAATGATGTGGAGATAATGAAAGGAGCCTTCTTTATTTGGAATGAAAATCTCACTCAGACTTTAAGAGAGCGTTTTCAGTAGAATGGTGAAGCAGATGTCAGGCTTGGAGAGCAAATAGAAGGTAATGTCCTAGTGGATCCTTTGGTTCTCAAATGCAGTAAATAAGTTATCTACTATATAGAACAAACTGTTTTATGTATTGTGCCTGAGTATATGCATGTATATACATATACACATACAAATACACACACAAACGCACACACACACAATGTGTTTATATGGCAATGGCCTCATGAGCAATATATTTAATATAACTTACATCTGACATTAAGAACATCACGTAAGTGTACATGTACCACAATATACATTATATTTATCAAGGCTCAAAAAACTAGTAAGTTTTTATGATTCTTTTCTGCTCTTCTTTAAAAAAAAAATGTGAACTTGGAAACTAAATGGACATTTCAAGGAACATTGCCTGAAACACCAATATAAAGAAAGGAGGGTACGCTTAACCCTTTTTGAGAGGGATTGTATGCCAGAGTTTCTATGGTACTTCCTGATGTGTGACTGAATTTTATTCTCCCTCTTTCTTTCTCTCTCTCCCTGCCCCCCTCCTCCTTCCAGTGGAATGGAGTATGTCCAAAGATTTTTCTCCTTTGGCTGGAGAAATCATCATGGATAATCTGCAGACTCTGAGATGCACAATCACAGGACTTACAATGGTAAATGTCCGCAGTATACTTTCCATTTCTCTATCACTGATATTTGTGCTGGAATATTAGTAGCAAATGCCTATTCTGAAAGCAACAGCCAATGCCCAGTCCTCTGGCAACAACTGCCATTCATTAAGCATGATATGTCTGGTATCTATAATCTGAATTTCACAAAGGAGTAAGCAGATGGCATGAATCATTTTGTAAACTGCCCTGTTCTAAGGAGATCAGAAAAAGACTGGCCTCATGCAAGCCTTGAAAGCTGCTGCTTTCTGGATCACAGTCTAATCTTTTGGGGGGAAGCAGGGAGTGGATCAAAGGCTCCAGGAGATCCAATTTTGACTCCCTGTCTGATGGTAAAAATAACAGCTTCATCTCACCCTCATGCCCACAGCCTCAGCCTCGGTTGAGATCAGTCATCAATTGCAGTCACATAATTTCCTGAGAGAAATCCTTTTCCCTTGATTTAAAAAAAAAAAAAAAAAAGGTCTGTCTAAATATGCTTTCACAAAAAAGAAACTATATATGGTGGAGCTATGTTTCTCAGTAACCTAAACCAATTTAAATTGTGAATGAAAAAACTGGAACAAACTGCGCTTATTTGTTTAATAAAAACTCAAAAGTTAATTATTTAGAATTATGAATATACAAGCATATGAAATGCAAAAAAAAAAAAAAAAACCACCTTGTAAATCAGTTCAAACTGGAGCAAACCCTGTATTTCTTCAAGCAATTAAAATGCAAAAGATAAAATTCTTTTTTCTCAAAATATTTAAAAAGTAAAATCAAACCTTTTTCAGTCCAATTCAAATATTTAATATCTAAGGACCTTCACATGAGGGAAGTAGAGGGATAATTTTGTTCTTATTGTTGTTGTTTACTTAAAGTTTGGTTAATTAAAACAGTTACTTACAAAGTATAATCCTAAAGCCCAGCCTTTAAAAAAAATGCATCAGGTTGCATTTCTTCAAGTTTAAACTTGCTTATTCTAATGGAATTTTTGATGCTTGGGTAATCACCACGGAATCCTGACGTTTAGTCCTAATCACATATCTATACCAGGGGCCAGAACTGTGGATTACCAGAGCAAACAAACCCCTGAGTGGGTGGCCCCCAGAGATGCTATCAGCAGAAGACTGATTCCAACCCTATGGCTCACAAGATGGAAGAGGGCCAGAAGGAACCCTGGGGAATTTTCATTGCTTAAAAGAAAAAGTGATATGGTGATAAAAATGGAAAACTCTCCATAAAGAGTTTCTCTAATATCTGAACTAATTTCCATGGGGATTAAGTTTTTCCACTTGACCATCTAATGATAGAAACGCAGACACTATTGTAATCATATAAAAGCCTAGGAGTAGATTTACACTTTTACACAATCTCTATGACTTTGAGGGGCATAGAAACCCATTTTCAACATTAAAAAATGGACTTCCTCACATAGTAAAGTCAATATTTTAAGATCCCTAGAAAAGTCTCTGCAAAGATGTGCTTTTTTTTTTTTTTACTTCAAACATCATTTTACAATTTTTACAAGCAATGATTCATCAAATGCTGGCTTCTCAAATGGCCTTTGGGTTCACTGGAAAAATACATAAAGGCAAAATATAAAATATAAAAACTATACAAAAGATTTTAAAACACGATCAGCAAACAAAAACAATTCCTTAATTCTTAATGTCACAAAAGACCATTAAAGAATATAAGCCATTGTTTTAACAATGGCTTTGACATTGAATCACATCAAAGAGTTAATTTTTTAAAATGTGTGTGCAGCTGAATGAAGGATGTTTATTGCAGCATAGTTATTTCCCTGCACAAAATGTGGGAGCCATCTAAATGTCCACCAATCAGGGACTGGTTAAATACATGATACCGAATATTGGCTCCCAGTGAAATGTATGCAGCCACAAAAAGAACAAGGCAGGTATTTAATGCATTACTCTGAAAAGGTATTTATTATAACTTATTCATTTTCTAAAGCAAGTTGATCACTAAAAGAAGTGATAGCTATTGCCTATAGGAAGGGGAAAACAAGGAGAATGATGTGAGAGTGGGAATTGCTATTTTTGGTAAACCTTGTAGAACTATGTGACTTTTAAAAATTTATATATAGTTTTAGGGGGGTCAGGAAAAGTCATTATGATACTTAAATTTTGAAAAGAAGAAAGTGCATAGACACTAAGAGGGAACTTCAAATATGGTTACTGTGACATATAATAATCAAGAAAAACCAGAATGCTAAAGTATGGGCAACAGAGCTTCAAAGAGATGAAGGAGTTAATCAAACTTAGTAATTAAACTCTATGCCCATAGAGTCTAGGGTAAAAATGATCAAATAAAATGCCTGATGCATCATTTCAATACTTTGCAGGGCCAACAGTATTTTGTTCAAGTCTCGGCTTACAATATGAAAGGATGGGGACCTGCTCAGACCACAACACCGGCATGTGCCTCTCCTTCTAGTAGGTGTTGGCTGTGAACTCTCTCCAGCACGGTAACAGACTCCAACTACAACTCCATCCTCAGCATGCCATTGCTGTTCCCTTCCCCCACTGCTTGCAACCAATAAGACCTTCTCAGGGCAGCATCTGGGCCACATAATGAATAATTCCCCTGCAGAAATGCTCCTAGGAAAGCAGCTTAATGGAGTAAAAGGAGAGGGAATTTGGAAACAGAAAGGCCGAATTTGATACTCATTATGCCTCTTATCATCTGTGAGGCCTTCAAAAGTTGTTTAACAGCCAGGCATGGTGGCTCATGCCTGTAGTCCCAGTTACTAGGGAGGTTGAGGCAGGAAGATCTCTTGAGCCTAAGAGTCAGAGAGTTCGAGGCTATAGTGAGTTATGATCGCATCACTGCACTCCAGCCTGGGGGGCGGACGGAGACCCTGCCTCTAAAGAAAAAAAACAAAACCAAGTCTCTGAGACTCAATTCCATGTCTGTAGAACGGGTCTAACCACACCCGTTCATAGGGCTTTTGTGGGGATGGATCAGATGCCACTGTGGGAGCGGTGGCCCAGAGTACATACAATTCATTGTAGCTCTGCTCTTCCCTTCCTCACCTGCAGTGCACACTTCCATATTGACCTGATAAGAAAATGAAATCTAACAAATCTTACTGATCTGACACTCTGTCAGAAAAAAAGCTTTCTTACTAACAGTATTCTGCTACAAACCCACAAACATTATCTATAGCATTTGCAGTGGTGACTGAGAAACCCAGCAAAGGCCTTCTGATTCTTTGAAAATTGACAATCTATGTCTGGTATGTTTCAGCATTCTCTATTAACCAGAAAATTTAATTAGCCAGAATAAATATCTCCAGACTTATCATACCATAGATTTTTCTATGTAATGAACCCCGTGCTCTGAATTGTATTTTCATTTTTTAAAAACACTTTATTAATGTGAGAGTTAAAAGTGATGTCATATGTTTCTTGTGAGAGTACAAACTGCTGCATCCTTTATGGAACACAATTTGCCATGTTATACCAACTGCCTTAAGAAAATCTGTTTCTTTTCACTCCGTAATTCTACATCTAGGACTCTACCCTAAGTAGAAAGAAATGCAAACAAACCAGTCTGTACAATGGTGTGTAGCAATGCACTCATAAAATGAAGCATCGTGTGTGGTAGGGAGAACAAATATCCAATATTAATTTAGTAGTAAAGTATGATATATCTATCTTTATATCCGTAACTACAACCACTAAACATGGTCTTTTAGGAAAACACTCATTGTGTGGGAAAAAAAAAAAACAAAACTCCTACTGTGTAAGTTTTATGTTTTATGTTAAAAAAAAAAAATGCAAAATGTGGGATTTTTTTTCACATGACATTTAACTGTAGGTTTGCATATAATTAGATAGGGTGTGTCCATTGTCTTAATAACTCTCCAAATTTATTAGTGGACATTTGGGTTATGAGATTATGGTCTCTTTTGGTTTTTTAAAATATGTCTGTGTATTTCTTTTTATAACAACCATTTACTCAAGATCAGCCATGAATCAGGCAGTATGTAAAGGGCTTTCACATTCAGTATCTCTTAATCCTTGCAGCAATCTTTCATCATTATTTCTGTCTTGTAACTAAGCATCATTGTCACTATTATCTGCATCTCTATCAGCATTGGAGAGAACCTTTATCAGACTCATTATATGGAGGGCAAGAATCTAAGTACCTCATATGGATTAACTAATTTAATCTTCCTAACGTACCTCTCAAGGTGATTTTTATTATTAGGCTCATTTTACTGATGAGGGAACTATAAACATAGAGGCATATATATACAGAGCCCAGCATCTGAACTGGGGATCAGAGATGTTGCCTTTCCAAAAGTCACAGCACTGGTACATGGCTGAACCAGGATTCTAGCCTGAATTGGTCAAGGCTCTGGCGTGTCTCCGATGCTACAGTAACTGCTGCCCTGCTATCGGGCAGACTAAGAGCCAACCATCCATGCCTGACTACCATCTCTGGCGGATTCAGATAACTACACCAGGTCAGACAGGGCCTTGGACCACCAATGCCTGAGATCCCTAAGGTCCCTGACTCTCCTGGCATTTGATGACTTCTTCATTCTAGTCCTATTTGGACTAGTCACCTTTTTATTTCTAGTCATTTATTTCTAGTTGTCTTTTTACCAATGATTTGCCAGAAACACAAACTGGGGATTCTAAGATTAAGATAAAAGGAACCAGTCTCACGTTGGGGATGGCTAGTAGGGTGTGTGTATTATGGGAGGGGCAGAAAATGCACAAAAATGCTAGTCTCAGTTGACCTGAAAGTGAGGAGGTGGGTGGGGAGCCCCACTCCAAATGCAAGTTCTGATCTCCATACAGATGCATTTGCTGATAAAGTTCAGAGGTTCAGTTTCTATAAGCTGCATGTTCCCTTCAGACACTATCTGTCACAGCCCATTTGAGGTGCTGTCTCCAGAATGACCACAATAGTTGTTCAGGACTGGGAGGAGTCACTTATTAACTGGTAATTAACATATCAAATAGCCACCACTTTCTAAAATGATACGTTTGATTAGTAGGGATAACTGGCAAAGAACTGAAATCCTAACATGTGGTTATAGTTGTTGCAGACATGCCCTATCGCTTGGGAGGAACAATATAAAAACACTCCTATTTATAAACAGAGTATGACATTGTGATGTAACATATATCAGTATTCAGATATTTACTAGAGGACAATGTATTCTAACATGACAGGGTAATTGGAAATTTGGTAATATGTTCCAGTAGGCTATAAAAACTTTTTTTTAATATTTTCACAAAAGGCCTTAATGTGTTTTTATAGACTTATGTTATATGGTATGGTACATAATAAGAGAAAAGGACCCAGACAGGCTTGTCTGAGTTACGATCAGGAAAATCCCGATATCGCCAGTGAATGTAAGCTCGGCATTGTGTTGCAGTTGAAGTGTCTCATTACCAGAACAGTGAGCTGTATTATGTGGCACAATCTGCTCTTTTCCTACCACGCTAAGTTTATTCCTGTCAGGTTCCTGATTTCTTAATATATTTTCAATTTTCTCCCTCATCCCTAAAGTCTCCTATTTTATGTAGTCGTCAGAACCTTCCAAACATCTATGAGAAAAACTCATTCTTTCCAAAAACCTTGGCATTATGTCCAGTGCTCGCTCGGGCTGCAATTTAGCATTAGCAATTTTCTAATGTATCATAAAGTCATCAGATGGAGCTCGCCTCTGATGTAATAGGGCTGAAAGAGACAGGCCTATTTCAGCTCTCCTGCATTGATGGCAGCAGTCACACTCCTTAGAATGCATTAGCATGTTCAGGGACGCGTAGTAATTCAGCCACCTAGGAGTCTTACTCAAACACACAACCTTGCTTATCTGATCATGAGCATGTCAGATGCATTTATCCAACTAAGAGAACAAACTCCTAATGGCCTGTGGGAATCTATGAGAGCAACGTTTATTCTCACTGTGCCCCGATTCTGGGGTGCTAAAAACTATCTAAAGGATACCGAGTGTTTATTTCCTCAAACATTTTTTAACTTCCCAGTAAAAATCCTTTCCTATCTTATCCTAACTGAACACCATCATGCTTCTATTCACAACACCTCACCAGCATTTAATGAGTCTGCTCTGTGCCCCAGATGGTGCTTTGTTTTCTTAAACCTCAGGCAAACTAAAAAGAGACTTAAAAACTCCTGTAATGCCAGCACTTTGGGAGACCGAGGCGGGTGGATCACCTGAGATAAGAGTTCAAGAGTAGTCTGGATAACATGGTGAAACCCTGTCTCTACTAAAAATACAAAAATTAGCCGGGCGTGGTGGCACATGCCTGTGGTCCCAGCTACTAGGGAGGCTGAGGCAGGAGAATCACTTGAACTCAGGAGGCGGAGGTTGCAGTGAGTCGAGATTGCGCCACTGCACTCCAGCCTAGGCAACAGAATGAGACTCCGTCTCAAAATGAAAAAACAAAAACAGAAACCTCACTTTACAGGCCAGGCCCACGGTGGCTCATGCCTGTAATCCTAGCACTCTGGGAAGTCGAGGCAGGTGGATCACTTGAGGTCAGAAGTTCGCGACCAGCCTAGCCAACATGGTGAAGCCCTGTCTCTACTAAAGCTACAAAAATTAGCCAGGCCTGCTGGTACACACCTGTAGTCCTAGCTACTCAGGAGACTGAGGCAGGAGAATCCCTTGAACCTGGGAGGCAGAGGTTGTGGTGAGCCAAGATTGTGCCACTGCACCCCAGCCTGAGTGACAGAGAGAGACTGTTTCTCAGAAAAAAAGGAAAAACCTCACTTTACAAAGAAAAAATCTGAGGCAAAGAGAAATTAAGTCATGGTTCTTGACCACAAGGAACAAAGACTCTACAAAAGGTACCTATGCCAATTCCCTGTCTCCAGCATTGACCACAATTAAGCCACATCACACAAACGCCAACCAAGCTTCTGACCTTCCTTCCCAAGAGAAAATAGAAAAATAAAAAGCATGTCCATGGTATATGAAATGAGCAATATATTGAGGGTTAAGAGATGTTATTACTGCCCTGGCTGTGCCACTAAAAAGCTGAGTCATATACAACTGGATTGGTTATATCAGTCCCGGTCTCCTGAAAAGTAAAATAAAGACAGGTACATGGGGGAGGGTGGAAAGGAAGAAGGATCAAAAAATCACTGAGGCCCCCTTCTTCATGGGTAATCATCTGATAGGGTAAGAAATGGTGTTTCCATCATGAATTCCCTTCCTTTTAAGTTATATTTACAGAATGCCTATCATGTACTAGGCATTGTGCCAGATACCTAAGATATCTCTCATTTAATCCTCACAAGTATCCTGCAAAGTGGATACTATCCTCATTTTTTCATGTTAGGAAGTAGAGGCCCTGTTGGTATAAGTAACTTGCCTGCAGACACTGAGCTAGGAATTGGAGGAGCCAGGATTCACACCTGTGTTTACCTGACTTCAGAACCCATGGTCTTCCTAACTATGCTATATGCCCGGGCCTTGGATGAACCACTATGGAATGCTTTTACATAACTTTAACTGTCATGACATCTACTTAAGTTTCTGATTGAAAGAGACCCCCTATTTTAAAATGAATCTGTGGGGGAAGGAGTTTGAAACTTGTTCAACTAAAATTTAAGCCCAAGATACACTCATGAACTAACTGGCTTTTCTGGGGAAGAATGACTAGCAATTTTACCGAAAGCATCTCCACTAAGAAGGACATTAAGTTGCTGCTTTCTGTTTTTTCCTCCAGAAAGGAAAACTGGAGGAAAGAAAATAGAAGGAAGAAGGGATGGACTCTGAAATGACTGACCTGCTGAAAAAAAAAAAAAAATCAAGAGTTGGAGACAGCAGAATTACAATCTTGACATTAGTCCCATATGGGTTATTACTCTTGATATCATTATAGCTAAACGGAATGAAAACAGAAGGGGGAGAAAAATCTCAGTGGGTATTGCAATTTAAATTTGCCTTGTAAGCTAATACTGTATATTTAGAGACTGAGCAGACAGGGTGGTTGGTGGCTCAGAGTATGTGCAGGGGCTGCTGTGCCAGCTAACCAAAGCAGACATTCATTAGAGCAAAATGTAGATTTCCATTTCTTGGCATCTGACATGGGCTCTTTCCTTGGAAAGAAATGTCAATTTGGCCAAAAGTGTGAAACCTACAATAAAAGCACTGGGACTGTGGATTTCATCTAGTCTGCACATTCCCACCCCTTTCTTTCCTACTGTGAAAATCCAGTTGAGACTTGGGGTGCTCAGTGGAGAGATGGCAGAGGAACTGGTTAGGATATAGAAGGCTAAAAGGGGAGAAAGGGTTGGAAGAGGTGTGATTGGACTCCCAGATTCCCGTTTTCTTTTGGCCTTCAATTACCATTTTCTCTTGCCCTAAGACTGCTCGACACAAGAAACCAACCACAATTACTGTTTTGCATAGAGCTCTGAACAATGGCAGCTTCCAAATCCTTAGCATCGCCTGCTTGCTCTGCATGTGCGGGATACTCATCCGCGGAGTTTGTGGGTAGTATGAGCAAAACTCCGGCTCCTGAGGCAGGGCAAGGAAGAGGCCTCCCCTGCTTTAAAATTTCACTATGTTTATTTCTTTTGTTCAATAGACTGGAAAGACTATGACGACAGAGAGCCCAGACACAAGGGACAGAGTGAAGTTTTGGAAGGTCTGCTGCAGCAGGTCCGAGCCCTTCATCAGCATTACAGTTGCCGGGGTAAGAATAAAAATCTGTGCCGGGCCATCAGCTGAGGTCTCGGTGGCGCCGGTAATTTTAGCAGTTTCCTAAATGGGTCATACCTTCTCATTCATCAGGGAGAGAGATATTAATATTTGTACATCTGGAATCACTTTACAGCACTATCTTGCTTTAACCCTTCAGAAGAGACTTCTCTCTCCTTCCCTCCCTTCCTTTCCCTCTCCCTCTCTCCGAACGGTTTGAAAACAAGCACAAGAAAAACAGCAGCTGCCATGAGTTCCCTTCTCTCGGAATTGTCCCTTCACAAGACTCTTCAGTGGGGCTAGCTCTTTGGGATATTCACCCAAAAACATTTTGCCTCCAAGGAAAATCCCCTGAGTATCCCTATAGGAACCCAACCAATTATAATAACAACAATAATAATAAACCTCCATATTAATTAATAATACAGCTTACAATGCAATCTCACACCCAGTATCTCATGTTCATCCTCATTTTGGCAATTACCACTGAGGCTAAGTGGTGTTACTCAAGGTCACAAAGCCAGGAAAAGACAGAATCAGGACTTCAAGCTGGATTTTCTGGTTCTAAGTCCAGTCTTCCTGACACGCTTCATTTTTGTCCCGCACCCTTACATCAGGACTGGGTACTGAACTGTAACCTCCTCCTGAATTTTAATCTTCCTCTGCACCACTGCTCACAGGAAAGTAGAGCACATATTCCCTAGACTTTTACCAGCTACACCCAGAGAATCTCTGAGAAGGCTTTAAAAGCTTCTTTTCTATTCGGGCTGCTCAATTGGGACAGGGTCAGATTTCTGATCTGTGTAACGATTCGTGGAAGAGGTACTTAGTTTTATTTGGAGAATTAAAGCCTACATAAAGTTTTCATTTTCCATGCCCCCATCAGATCTCTAACTGCATTGTGCTCTGTAGATTTAGGGCACTGCTGAAACACCTGGGTAAGAAATCCACTATTGTGGAGGATCTCTTGAGCCCAGGAGTTCAAGGCTGCAGTGAGTTTTGATCATGCCACTGTGCTCCAGCCTGGGCAACAGGGCAAGACTCTGTCTCTAAAAATAACAATTTTAAAAAAGAAAAAAAAATCCACAATTGAAACTAAGAGATACTCACTGAGTTTGAGCTTGCTATAGAGAAATCATACTGAGCGTTAGTAAAAGGTTGTTCCCAGTTACTACATAGCTATCACAGTAGAGTCCTTCAGCAATGTAGGCTCTAGCTAGAAATGAGGACAAGTGTTTGCAAGAAAATAATATTCTTCTAGTGATGAGTTCATTAGGATATGTAAATATGCACGGAGTAGCTCTGAAACCCAAGTGGGATTTCCCTTCCCAGATCTCTAAGAAGTCTTTACCCAGACCAGGACCTTCAGTGTATTCCACACTGACCGAAGCCTACTTAGTTTTCGGTTATTGAGGGCTCGTTTAACCAGGCCAGTTGTTACCAAAGCTCCTTTCTCATCTTCTGCCTCTCCATCACATCCCTGCCCATTGGTTCCTGTGTGACAGCAAAGGCAACAAAGCAAGTGGACAGATGATTCTTGGAAATTCATAAGCCACTGTGTGTTTGGTCTTGATCAGAAGGGGAAAAGCTGAAACTACTCATGAGAGTGAGAGTTTTTGTAATATTTTCTGAGGATTCATGCTCTCCCCATTACCACTGGATTCCTATCTAATAATCAAAAAATGATTGCCTAGATGGCCCAATCGTTTCTATAGTTTCCATCCAACTTCTGTCATGTACATGCTTTTCCCCCAGAGGAATGTAAATCTGCACACAGTATCAGGAAAGATTTAAGTAAGGAATGAGGTAGAACTTTCCAACAAAGAAGAATATATTTTATATGAAATATACTCTGGACACTTAAACAGTGCTCAAAGTATGTTCCAAAGATCAGTGGTCCAATAATATGCTCAGCTGAAAAAGGTTCTCTTGTCACGTAAGTTTTGGAAATGTTGAATTCTACATCTTCTCTTAGAAATTTAAAAAATACATTAGAATATTAAAGACTCTAATAAAGAGACATGTCACATTTGCTTAAACAAGCATTTTCCAAACTTCTTTAGCCATGTAAAACTTTTTCACAGTGTTGGTATTCCAAAGCACAAATTTTGGGAAATGCTGACTTACAATATGCCAAAATAAATTATCTCACACACACACACACAAAGAATGAATCTAAGATGATTTAACATAACCCTAAGTGCAGAAGGATAAATGAAGGATAATATAAGTATTGCTTACAGAGAATTGCCAAATTATTATTTATTATTTTTATTATTACAAAATTTTTATTTAAAATATTCAAATACATTGAAATACTATGTGGTTTCTTGGGGACATAAACTTTTACCACTTTACAATTAGAAAAAGTAATTATTTCAGATTCCAATTCTACCACTTACAAGCTATTCTTTACTGGGAAGAGCATTTCACCACTCTGATCCACAGCCACTTGATCAGCAAAGTCAGGATAATATTACCTATCTTGCAGGATTGCTATGAAGAGTAAATTACGTGCATTAAATTCACCTGACGCAGTCTTTCCCTGGCAAACTATGACTTACTTTTCTCTCATTGAGAATGGAGCCACTCTCCATCCTCAGCACTTTATGGATATTCCCTAGAATTGAAGTGTAATTGGTAACTGAACTGTAATGACCCTCTAATGACTCACTAACTATACAACATATTCCAAATATGGGAGTAATAATAAAAATCACTTCTCCTACTAAACTCCTAAATAGGAGGTACCAACATCTACATTAATTTCTGCATTTTGGCTAAAGAACTGGCCAAAGCCGATCTGCATGCTTAGCATTGGGATGAAAATTCAAGAGAGATGTTAAGCTAACTTCATTGTTCACAAGGTGAGTACACTGACGTAGATAATGAATTACAATATTAAAACAGCAATCGTGTTCATCATAGCAATATCCTGTAGGGATGAATTTATATTATTATCCAATTATTCAACCTGCAAAACAATATTAACTGAAACCCTGCCTACTATGTAATTTGTAGGTCACATAGTAGGGGCTAGACATGCCAACATGAATGAAGTAAACTCCTATGCTCCATGCACTTACAAGCTAGGGAACTACTGCATTCAGAGTACAGAAAATGAACTGTTGCTCCAGAGCTCCAAACCAAGCAGAGAAGTACAGTAGAGAAGCCGCAAGGTTCTTAGGACAAAAGTTAGTTTAGACCATGTGTCAGTCAAGGTGAACCCTACTATGTTACAGTAACCAAATGATTCCCCAAACCTTTCTCTCTCCCTCATGCTATGCATTTTCCACTGATCAGTGAGAGTCCTTCTGTGTTGTTACCATCCTCTCTCTGGAAATATTTGCTAACAACTGTAGGAGAGAAGAAAAAAACTCTTGAAGGTTTCATATGGGCAAGACTTTCTGCATGTTATTACACCCAAAACTCATTGGCCAGAGGTGGTCACATGGCCCCATTCAACCACAAGGGCTCCAAAGTACAGTTTTACCATGTGACCAGACCTAGAATATTTAATGCTTGCGTGTGCCCTTTTCCCAGCTGGTAGTAGTATTTCTTATTTTTCTCTTTTTATTTTTAGTCTGATTTTTTTTTAGTTTAATCTTCATTTTTATGTAAGCTATATATAACTATAATGCGTCTCTGGAGCCAGACTGCCTGAGTTCAAATCTGGGCTGTACTTTTACTTTTGCTGGCTGTGTGACCTTGAGCAAACTGCCTAAACAGCTCTGTGCTTCATTTCTCTCATCTCTAAAATGCAGATAATAATTATTTATACCTCATTCATTCATTGTTTAAGGATTGAATGACTTCAGTAAAACACTTAAAACAGTTTTATTATTTTCTTAAAAGTAATTTCTTCCTTCTTCCTTTTTTTTCCTCCCCAAAGATAACCTCTTAACCTTTAGCTAATTCTTTTAGTATTTTCCCCATATCTCTAAATAACATGCTCATATTTCTAATTATGTTTTTCCGTTTTAGTCATTACCTCACTAAAGAAAGTAATGATGCATCTCTTTTTACCCTACCCCTCCCTTCTTTGCATGCATAGTTCCTATCTTCTCAATCTCCAAATATACGTATATTGAATTTTAGTAAGATCAGTATTTGCTGTTTACATTATAATGATAAATTGTATGATTATTTTCCTTTCCTGGATAGCTTTTTGTTTTCCCTGAGTTAATAATCATTTATTGTGCATTTGCTTGTTTTTCTATATGGCTATAATAATTAATCCCCAAGCTATTCTCAAATTGGATCAGTCTTCTCTCAATATAATCAGATGCTTTAGGTGTTTCTATTGCCTCTTCCTAAGGAAACATTCATGGAGTCCTCTGTCCTCCTCCAGTCTAGACTGGCCACTGGTTGCCTAGTGTGCAACTGTCACCCTTGGATTGCCTTTTACCACGGTATTGAGGACTCTTCTTATCACTCTCCAGTATTGGGTTCCTTCTTTCTGTATCGTATGGTGGAGCTTTCCCCCTAGCAGCATCCTGAAAGGGGGCTTGGGAACTAATTTTTGGAGACATTGTATATCTAAAGGTGTATTTATTCTACTTAACATTTATTCAAGGTTTTGGATGAGTATAGAATTCTTGGTTGAAATCCTTTTTTTCATATTTTGAAGGTATTGTTTCGTTGTTTTCCAGCTTTCAGGACTAAATCTGATGTCATTCTAATTCCAGAGGTTCTATATGAAACCTTTTTTTCCCCTATTTGGAAGGTTTTAAGTTTTCTTTTGACTCCAATGTTCTAAAATTTCACAGTGATGTACGAAGGCATCTGTTGTCTGTTATACTGGGCACCTGGAAAGTCCTTTCAACATGAAAAGTTATACCCTTTAATTGTGAGACATTTTCTTAAATTACTTCTTTAAGTATTTCTTTGCCTTCTTTTCCTCTCCATTATCTTACTAGAACTCTTGTTATTCAGATTTTGGTTCTCCTACATTCGTCCTTTAATTTTCTTTTCTTTTTTTCTTCTGCTTTCCATCCTTACATCCTTTTGCCTTACTTTCTTGGATATTTCATCAGCTTTAATTGCTAAGCCTTCTATTGGGTTTCTCAGCTTTTGACAACATGTTTTTAATTGCCAATGCTCTCTTTTGTCCTCTGGTTCTTTTTATAGACTCTTACCCTCTTTATAAGGATGCAAGTCTTCTCTTACCTCTCAGAATATTAATGACAGGCTTTGTTTCATTTTATATTTTCTTTTCTCAGAATCATCTTTCTTTTGTGTAAGTTCGTCTTTTGTTCACTAATTTTTGGCCTTTGTATTTCATGTTAGATGCTTTTCTCAACTGCCTGGTGATCCTTCAGTGAATACTCAGATTTCAGAGACGGGAAACAATAGCCATTGGGAAGCTCTGAGCACACACATAGGGCTCTTTACTTACAGGATTCATTGTAAGGTGACCTGGCACCACCTTTCCATTGGGATATTCCCAATGTCAGAATCTTTGGGTAAGTTCTCTTAGGCTGGTCAAATTTTCCACAGAAGTTTCTTGCAGTGTCCTGCTTGGAAGGTAGAAGTTTGGATACCAGTGTTCTGAGAACCCAATAGGGAAATATTATGTATAAAAACTTATGCATAAATCTGCCCATTTGGGGTACACTACCACCATCAGCAACACCCCATTTTCAACACTACCTGATGTCTCCCATTCCAGAGATGCCTGTTGTTGTTCTTTTGGGTTTTCGTTTGTTTGTCTGTTGATTTCCAGAGAACAAGCCACTAGCTTTCTTCTAGAGTGGGGAAGAGGTATGTGTCCAGTCATATAGCAGGGGAGGAGGTCAAGAAGTCTAACTATTTTTTTGAACAGGCTTCCACAAATCCTCCTGGTGTTTAGCTCACACTCACCCCTCACTTCGAGCAGTCCATGGAGACCATGGAGTGAATCAGATCACTTTGGAACTTTCTCCACTGCTGCCTTCGACTTCATCTGTCTCAAGTCTTAAATCTTTCTAACCATCTGCTTTCCAGCTGAAATTTACTTACTTTTGTCTCCTTTCCCATCACTTTGTCTTTTAAAATTTATGTTGTTTCCTTCTTTTCTTAATTTCTACTCTGCTTTTAGTGAGGTTTGGGGAAAGGGCAGTATGTAATGAACATGTTCACTCTTGTATATTTAACTGGAAGTCCCAGCAGCATTATTTCCAAGCAGCCAAACTCATGTTCAAGTCAGAAAAAAAGAATGATTTTGCTGTGTTCTGCAAGGAATAACCATTACCAACACAAGCTTGAAACTGGCATGAACGCTTGTGTCAATCAGCTGTTCCTATGTAATCATAGCCAAAGACACGCTGGCCGTCCGTCATGGGCCACCTGCCCAGGTTTCTATGCCTAACAGCAGTCATATGGACCATATTCTCATCTCCAGTGACATGTCTGTCAGCTGTCTGGTGGTGACGCCAACAACCTCAGCTTCCCTTCATTACATAGAATATGAGAGTGACAATAGTGATTATGTAGTCCAGCTCCGCGCAATATTATTTGCAAAGGCTGTTATAGGAAGTATAGGAAGTCTACTACCTTTATTACGGCAAGCTCCATGTTATAAGCAGAAGACCTGAACAGAGGCAATGAATTATTTGCTTACCACTGTAGCTGCAGAGACTAATGCATAGTGGTGCCCCCAATAAATATTTGTCCAATTAATGAATGTCTGTTTTCCCAGGTACTCACTTTTTGAGCAATTCATTTCACTTCTCAGCCTCAGTTTCTTCTTCTGAATAATGAGGATGATAATCATACCCGTCCCTACATGCATTTTTGTAAACCAACATACACAATGAAGAAAAAAACTGTTCCAGAATGCTAGCAGTGGTTATATAGAAGTGAAGAGATGATATGGGTGGGGTTTTGCTCTTTATTTTTTTTCTATTCTCCAGACTTTCTGTAATGTGCTTATAATAATTTTATAATGAAAAAAATTAATGGAATATGTAGACTTACAGGGAATGCTTTAGCAGCATTGAGAATTGTATGAATATTAGAAGGCAATTGCAGGAGTAGGGAGAAGGGCGAAGGAGTTGATTACATGTCTTTTTATCCTACCTTAAAATAAATCAAAAATTTCCAAGCAAAGAGTATCAACAGAACACCTAGGTGGTCTCCTCTGCAGTTATAAATACTACTTATCTCCAGCATTTTTGAGGAGTTGTTCATTGAGTTAACAACCACTGACATCCCAAGATACAAGAGTTTTTTTTTGTTTGTTTGTTTGTTTTTGTTTTTGTTTTTGTTTTTGTTTTTGTTTTTTTTTTTTGATACGGAGTCTCACTCTGTTGCCCAGGCTGGAGTACACTGGCGTGATCTCGGCTCACTGCAACCTCTGCCTCCTGGGTTCAAGCGATTATCCTGCTTCAGCCTCCTGAGTAGCTGTGATTACAGACGCATGCCACCACGCCCGGCTAATTTGTGTATTTTTAGTAGAGACAGGGTTTCACCATGTTGGTCAGGCTGGTCTTGAACTCCTGACCTCGTGATCTGCCCCCCTCGGCCTCCCAAAGTGCTGGGATTACCAGTGAGAGCCACTGCGCCCGGCCACAAGAGCTTCTTATAGGCATGAATTAGCAGAATCCTTACATGAACCTGAGGATAAGTGACACTAAAGGGATGGGGGAGGGGAAGGCAGGAAGGTAGGAAGACGGAATTGGGAGTGTTGATCTGCCCAGTGGAATTTATACTGTATTTTTTAAAATACATTCCAGAAAGTTCAAAATTACAAACCACAGGCCGCAAGCAGTCAGTCTCAAGGAGCCTGAAACACCTGTTCCATTCCTCAAACAAGTTTGTGAAGACCTTAAAACGGTGGGTTCTATGTAGTTTTTTCAGGAAATCTTAACTTTTCAAGAATGCGCTGGTTTTGGTTCTGAGTGGAAACATGGTAGAAATTTCTTTTTTGTGTTCACAAGAATAAAGTTCACTTTTCTCTTGAGAATTTGTGCAAGACAGTAGTTTTCTCTCTGAGCTGTAACTAGTGAACTTGTGATGCTTAGCAGGAGTGTGTTCCTAGGTATATTTTAAGTTCATCTTTTATCACGTCCAAAACAAATATTTTTCCAAGATGGTTGAGGACAATACTTTTATTTTCCTTTTTCTTTTTAGGGGACTCTACATAGCCGTTATATTTTATTATAAAGACAATATCTTAGTCACCAATGAAGACCAAGTACCAATTGTTGAAATAGATGACTCTCACACCAGTTCTATTACACCAGATTTTCTGTGGTTCACGAAGGTATACTAAGTTCTGATTTCATTTTTCTCTACTTTGTACCAATGTTGCCGCACACAAATCTCTGAAACATTAGTTGAGGGGTCTCCAGTGATCAAAGTTTTGGAGTAGAAATAAAGTATCTCAAAGGTCCTTTTCAGCCCTAGTATGCCCTATGTCATATTAAAAAAAGCACCAAAGTAACGTGTACACTACATTTTCAAAGCAAAGAGGCTTGCATCCCATCACAATGTGTCTCCACTGTTCTGAGTTATGGGATCATTTGGCAAAGACTAAAATGTGGATCTGACCGTTTCATTAGCATTCAGATCTTTTTCCAATTGGACAGAGATCAAAAAGTTGTTTCGTGTGTGTCTGAAAATGGACTGGAGAATAAACATCAGGGGTCAGATTTCTTTCTCCCTGCTTTGCTTTGATGCCACAACCTAAATCATGTACTGGCTTGGACGATGACATGACTGTGTGCCTTCTTTTGCAGCTGTCTTGTATGTGGGAAGATATAAGGTGGCTGAGACAAAGCGTACCAGTATCCTCATCCTCATCCACAGTGCTGCAAACTCGGCAGAAGATGCTTTCAGCAACAGCACAGCTACAGGTAAGGGACAAGGTTTCAACCCAGGCCCCCAAGGAAAATATTTTGAATGTGGAAAATTCAGTTACTAGTCCCTCCTAGAAAGGGAGAGGTGGGCTCCCTTCTCTTTCAGACCCCTAAGAATATGAAGTTTTCTTGAACAGCCGGAGTTACATCCCTGTAGGTGTATGCAGGTTTCATGTAGCAAAACTGTACCTTTAGCAATCTCCTCCAAGTGAGTCTCTCTTGAACAGTGTAGAGGAGTAACTCATTAAATAAGGAGTAAGGAGACTTGAGTTCTAGATTTGATATTAATCAGCCAACTCAGTTCTCCTCTCTGGGCCCCAATTTCATCACCTGCAAAATAAGAGAAGTTTAATGAGATCACTTGAAGGACTGCTGCTGCTCTGGTGTCCTATGCATTAATGGGTATATGGAGATGGAAAAAAGAGACGAGCAGATATTTTGAGCAGTTTCTTGGTGTGATGATTTTGGTAAAGCACAGACATTTTTGCTTACTTATAAAAAAAAACAAACAAACAGAAAGCAACTCTTAAAATATTATCTTTAAGCCTGAATTTATTTATCCTTCCATATTCTCAATCACATCAGATCAAGTCCCCAATCTTTGTAGGTTACAGAGCTCCTCCTAGAAGTAGCATTAAATTCTAACCAAGATTTTCTGAGTTTTCGTCTTACTGTTTTCTAGTATTAAGTGAATTTGTAGATCTTAGCACAGAAAAAAAAAAAAAAAAGCTGCTACATGGGATTGGGGCCATTAAGAGATCACTGAGCCTTTATCAGTAATGGGTATCTATCTACAAATCTGCAGTTACATCAACCCCAGAAATATGCATAGCAGGAATCTATATAAGCTGTGTTTGGCCAGGCCATGTAGGTCACAGCATAAAAATAGGGTCATAATAACAAAAGAAAAAATTCTATGGCTTTGTCCGCCACCTGCAATTATAGGAATGTCATTTCTTGAACCCTCACAATAATAACAATTCAACTTCCTGCAATATTTTGTTGCTATTACAATTAATTCCAAAATTTAAATTTTGCTCCTCTGTGATATATTCTGTTACACAGGTAGCTTGCTGCTTTGTATGATCAGTGAGATTTTAGCAAACAGAGCTGTTCATTTCAACTCACTCGGGGTTTTTTGGGGTAGGGGGTAGGGTGGAGTCTCTCTCTGTCACCCAGGCTGGAGTGCAATGGTGTGATCTCAGCTCACTGCAACCTCTGCCTCCTGGGTTGAAGCAATTCTCCTGCCTCAGCCTCCTGAGTAGCTAGGATTATAGGCACCCACCACCACACCTGGCTAATTTTTGTATTTTTACTAGAGACACGGTTTTACCATGTGGGCCAGACTGGTCTCGAACTCCTGACCTCAGGTAATCCACCCGCCTCGGCCTCCCAAAGTGCTGGGAGTACAGGCGTGAGTCACCGTGCCTGGCTTCAACTCACTCTTGATTGTGTAATATTCTCTTCCAACTCAAGAAGCAGTTCTTGGAGCAGACCATGATGACTGCTGAATTCAAAGTGCCTCATCCTTTCATTACTGACCCACTTGAGTTGGCCCATGCCACTGCACCTCACACTACTCTTTCTTTAGGATAAAATACATTCCCAAGAGCCTCAGACTCCTTAGTGGAACCTCCCATCACCCTACCATACAGTCCAGACATGCCTGGATCACAGACTGGAAAACCTTAGAATTTCAAGGGGAGCTCTTTATTATGTGTTTATTGGAGGTTTCTTAGAACTTTAATCTGATATCAGCAATATGAGAAGGATCAGGCTGTTACAAGTCAGTGCAGTCAGACGCTGAGTGACGCAATGATGGCCAGTGTGACCCTACTCAACTACTCCCATTACAATACTTTTGGACTTCCTCAGCTTCCAAATCTATAGACCTCACCACTTTTCATAATGCATCAGCCCACTTCTGAAGTCATTTCCTTCCTTGACTAGCTTAGATTCCTTAGCCCATCTTAATCACTTCCTTGAAAATATTCCACTTTTTCCCTCTATATTATTTATTTGGAAAAATCCCACGCCTGGATGAATCCAACATGTCTAAAGTAGTTACACATTGCCACATTAAAAATAATCACAAAAAAGGGCTGACTGGTTTTATGTTAAATTCATGACTACAATTCTCACATGTAATGTTACCTAGTGGTCCAATTTCCTTTCTCTACTAAATTTGCTTTCTCACACTGTAAAGCAACTATTTTAAAACCTTCCCCCAGCACTTTGGGAAGCTGGCAGGTGGATCACTTGAGCTTAGGAGTTTCAGACGAGCTGGGCAACACGGCAAAACCCCATCTCTAGCAAAAATACAAAAATTAGCTGGACATGGTGACGCACATCTGCAGTCCTGGCTACTCAGGAGGCTGACGTGGGAGGATCACTTAAGCCTGGGAGGCAGAGGTTGCAGTGAGCTGAGATTGTGCCACTGCACTCCAGCCTGGGTGACAGAGTAAGACCCTGTCTCAAAAAAATAAAATAAAATAAAATAATAAAATAAAAACCTTCTTCATTCTCCCACATCCCTTCTCCTTCCCCACACTCTCCTTCACATCTCAGGTGATGATTTCACTGTATAATTCATCAAGGAAAAAAAAGGAAATTAATGATTTTTTCTGCCAAATTTATAAACCTCCTTGCACAGACCGAACCTTCTTTTTTTTTTCCTTTTTATTTCAGAAGATAAAGTCTCACATTTCCTGACATAAGTTCATTCCTCCACATGTGCTCTGCGTCCCATCTCTTCCCTCTCATTTTTATTTTAAAATATTCAAGTCTTTCCAGTTAAATCTCCCCCTAAATTCCTCCCATAGCCCCACATGCCCCTTCAGCTACCAAACTATTCTCTTCCTTACACCCAAACTTCTTGGAAGAGTTACCTACATCCTCTTTCTCCACTGACATCTTCATTTCCTATCGGTTCTCAACCCTCTCTCTGACTTTTGCTGCCGTGATGCATACAAAACTGCTCTTTAAGGGCACCAGAAATCAGAGGCAGATGATGCTGCCAAAATGGAGCTTCAGGACGCTTCACTTGCGTGAGCTATGAGTGCGGGACCCCTGTGAGTGTGAAACCCACAGTGTTTTAGGGAAGGGAAGCTGAATTGCAGTCAGGAAGCATTTCTTGCAAACTACCTAAAGAAATTTCGGGGAAAGGGAACCCAGAATTCCAAACACTCTAGTATTTGCTGGAGAGAAGGAGATTTCTTTAATCATTCTAGATAAAGATTCACTTTTATACCTAGTTTTATTTTTGTAATTTTGTATTCTTTGTCTTAAAGAGTGCCTCAAAATTGTATGGTTCAGGCCCCCACAAAACCTAGATCTAGTCTTGCCAATGACTTCAGTTTCACTAAGCAACATTTTATACCCTTGGTTCCATACTCCTTGTGTAGACTGGCATATCCTTTGGCTTCCACAGTTTCACGCTCTCCTGATTTTCTTCCGACTTGCTGGTCTTTCTCAGTATCCTTTGCTAGTTTTCAAGCTGTTTCCTTTGCTTGGAATCCCCTTCTTTCCTCACTTTGCCTTACTAATTCCTACATATCCTCCAGGTTTCAGCTTAATTTTTATACTTCCTTAAAGAGCCTTTCTCTGATCCCTTGATTAAGTGAATCACTCTCTTAGCACCTTGTATTCTTCATTCAGGAAAGGGATCAGAATCCCAGAGTTTATTATTTGTATTATAATCTGTTTAGTGACCCACTTGGACTGTGAGTTCCTCAGTTCAGGGAATGTGTCTGTCTTGGCTACCACTATATCCCCAATGCCTGGCATGTGGTAGACACTCAGTAAGTACAGGTTGGATAAATAAATATATCTGTCAATCCAAACCCATGTACCCCAGTGATCACACTTGAGGGAAACTTTATCTAGCCAAAGGGAAAAGGGATCACAGAAATGTTTTGTAGCATAGTTACCACCTGGATGGATAGCTCTCTGGTCCTGCACTAGGACCAGAGAGCCTCATAGTCTTCAATAAATGGTCACCTTCACAGTGCCTCCATCAAGGCCTGAGTACTATATGCATGTCCTCCTCTCCAAGTTTCCGTATGCCTAGTTCAACAATAAAAGTTGCTTTCATCACTTTTTTTGGTAGGACCTATTGCCCAAACTATTTACTAGTCTCTATAAAGAAAATGTCTGGAAATACTGAAGGCACCTTTTGTTGGGGAGGGAGGTAAGAGAGGTGGAAGGGAGGTGTAAGGTACAGAAAAACTTCTGAAGGGAAAGAAAAAGAAATTTGAGGATTGACACATAGTTAATTTGTTAGATCACTCTACTAGTTTAAAATATTTTACAATGTGGCCGGGCGCGGTGGCTCACACTTGTAATCCCAGCACTTTGGGAGGCCAAGGCAGGCGGATCACCTGTAGTCAGGAGTTCAAGACCAGCCTGACCAACACGGAGAAACTCCATCTCTACTAAAAATACAAAATTAACTGGATGTGGTGGTGCATGCCTGTAATCCCTGCTACTCAGGAGGCTGAGGCAGGAGAATCGCTTGAACCCGGGAGGCGGAGGTTGTGGTGAGCTGAGATCATACCATTGCACTCCAGCCTGGGCAACAAGAACGAAACTCTGTCTCACAAATAAAATAAAATAAAATAAAATAAAATAAAATAAAATAACGATGTTCTGAGGAAAGTAAAAATGCATTATACATAGTTTGATTGGCATCAACCAAAAATAAATTCTATTGATTTTCCTCTGGGGCATCTCATTTTACTCTCCTCTCCTTTCCAGTTTTGTATACTACTGCCTGAATACTCCAATTAGGTCAAAAGCCTCCAAAGTCATCCCTCTGCTACCAATCTTAACACCCTCCAATCCACTCTCCATACTTTGGCCAGAGTAGCCAATCTAAAAGATTCTGACCAAGGCATTCTCTGACTTAGACTCCTCCAGTTGTGGCTCAGACATTTTATCACGGTGCGCAGAGGCCTCAGTCATGATCTTTCTCCCCCTCATCTGCACTCATAGTCACTGGGCTAGTCACTGGGTCCAAGTCAGGAGACCTACCTTTATCACAGTGCATATCAAGCACTGTGCAATCTGCACCTTGTTTTCTGGGTTTCTGCTCTCTAGTGAGCTCCTTTAATATGTAATAGTAAATAATAATAGTGAAGTGACTACTTTCATTTATTTAACAAACTAGGTGCCAGGCCCTGTGTTGAGTGCTTTACAAACTTTAATCTCATTTAATCTTTACCGCAACCTAATGAGAAAGTACTATGATTGGTATTCTTTTAACAGATCACAACGCTAGGGCCTAGAAAGGCTCATTTGTGCCAAGGTTACACAGATAGGAAGTAGCAGATTATAGATTCAAATCCAGATTTATGTAACTCCAAAGCCTGCATTCTTTCCAGTACTTCATCATCTTACTGTGTAGTAATTTGCAAAATTTTAAAGAGAAAAAATTATATTATGGTAAAAAAGAAAAAGAAATCTATTCTTAATTAAAATTACCTAGGCAGGAGGAGAGATAAATATCTTAGCATTTGGGAAACAAAAATTAAGATGAGAAAGCCTGTAAGTGACCAAGAGCCCACATTGTTCTTCTTTCTCTTAGGAAAATGACACAGGGCCCCAAGAGGGAGAAGTGTACATTGCTCTTGCATTGAAAGGTGTCTAAACTACTTATCCCCCAAAGACAGTAAAACTCTGACACTGCAGGTTGTGCTAAACTTTCCTCCTCCATAGCTTTTAGAAATGAGTGTTAGTGAGTAAGAGGTAAGTAACAATGTATGAATACTGTGTTCTTTACATTTGTTAAGGGGGAAAAAAGATTTTCCCAAAATTTTGCTCTTCTTTTTCAGGCCTCCTTATCCCAACTCTGGACTTCCTTCACCTTCCCATGTCCATGCCACCCCAAACTGAATAAAGGCCTCTAAATATTGTGCCTCTGCCTAGGGCTTATTGACAGCCCTGTGATTTGTCCTGGTTATAACCTAGATGCATTCCTGTTAGCCATCAGGTGGCTCTTGTAGGATCATCCGGAGCCCCAGATCACCTAACTTTGATTATGACCTGTATTAACATGGTCTATTTTTCCTCTAGGCCCTAAAGAACCCTGAATTCTCCTTTATGGAAGACGGTTGCAATTTATTTTCACAATAATATTCTACTTTTAAATTGGGCTCTCCCCAAAGCTAGCTATCTAACCTAATTTGATGTCAATAAAAAATTTCAAGAAGACTTCTAGTGCTTTCTTATTCAACTCCTTAGAAAACCTATCTACAGCTGATAGTGAACCACTGATAATAACTGTTTAAGTGAAAAGACCACCGTAATCAATGTCTACCCATCAGCTTTGGTCCAAAGTGAATCACATTTTCCAGCCTTTTAATGATAATACAGAATGTCAATTAAGTCAACAAAAAGTGACTGAGTTCTTTCCATGTTGCAGGCACTGTGCAAGGGACACAGAGACACAGAGATGAAACAACTATGAATTCATAACGTGAACTCATACACTAATACATGCAGTAAAGCCAGAGACATGCTAAGATGGAAGTTTGTACAGGAAACAGTAAGGGACAAAAGAGGGATGGTAAAGTCTACCTTAGAGAGTTGGAAAAGTCTTCCCAGAGGAGTTGAAATCTGGGATGGGTCTTGAAAAGGAGTAGATGTAAGCCTGGGTGGGATTCCAATTAGAGCAGTAAAGAAAGCCCCCACCCTACGTTGTATCAAGCTTGAGAGTTTGCAAAGTACTTTTTCATGAGTTGCTTGATTTAACCCCTCAAACACTCACTGAGATAAGGATTAGCATAACAGCTGTCTGAGCTGTAAAGACTCTTACTTTTAGATGATGATACTCAGGACCAGAGAGGGTAAATAATTTTTCGGAAGTCCAGCAGTTAATAAATGGTAGCCAACCCTGAAATTCAATACCAAATATAAGTAAAGGCTTAATAGCAATGGTAGGCTGGAGCCAACTTGTACTGGCCCAGGAGAGCCAACTGTTAAATATTCAGGGATTTTGAAAGCCTGTTGTCAAACTCTGGGTAGTTTGAAATCCCACTACAGCAAGAGTATTTACACCACTGAAACTGGCATATGCTACAAATCAGGCCTTTCTTTTCTTTTCTTTTCTTTTCTTTTCTTTTCTTTTCTTTTCTTTTCTTTTCTTTTCTTTCTTCTTTTCCTTTTTGGCTAGCCAGTTTACCAACATCACACTGCTGATTAGTACCCCACAGGGCTGGACTCAAAGCCCCACCCACTTCTCTATGATTTAGAAGTCAAATGGTGGAAAGAAAAAATATGACTGAGTGATTAGGCCATTGCAAAAAAATCATAATCTTGCTAAATGAATTTTTATGTCAAAAATTACTTATGAAATTCCTTATTTGCCCTATGTCTGGTCTTTGTGAGGAAGAAGATAAGGTTTCAGACGCAGTCCCTACCTGTGAGGGAAAATTGCAGAGTTTTCATAGATGTAGATATTGACTTCCTGGCTCATTCATGTTTAGGTCGTCCTTGTCAGTTTTACAAATCCCAGTTCTATTTCTGTATTCATGCTAACAGGGCATCTCACCACCACTTATGTGAGCTCACAAAAGTAACAACTAGGAGCTCTAAGATGATTTATAATGTTTAGAAATCAGAGATATTTAAAGCAAGAGGGGATTTTATCCTATTCATCCAGTGTTCTACGTTAGAAATCTTCAAACCCTGCATATTTGTAAAACTCCTGTTTATTTTAGGAATAACCTGAGCCCCTCCACATTGAGTGTGTGGCATCTTTCCCTTCCTACCTTCCTGAAAGTATTGTCTGCCTCAGGTGACCCAGTTTATAAGCAATTTTAACAGGTTTTTAAATAAACAGAAGCCCCTGAAATACAGATAAGTCAAACCAGGCCACTTTCCCAATTAAAGTATCTTGAAGGGAATGTGCAGTCATTTGGGGACCTGTACAATGTGCTACATTGTCAATTCACTTCTTCATTTTAAACAACCCCACCTCATACCAGCTTGCTGCAGATCTCTTGAGAACTCCACAGAAGCATACTTTAAATATCAGACATTTTTCTTTAAAACATCTGGGATTCTCTTCAAGTGCTGGTAACTGAGGTTTATGTACTGGTGTGTCTATGTGGGTAAGAAATATTTACAGATACTGAATTTGCTTTTTTAAAAAACATAATTTTTGTGTGTCTTGCTGTAATCTTTGCAGGCTCTGCAATCATTACAAATGTCTTTGTAAAGACATTTTCTTTGAGCTTCTGTGAAGTACATTTCTATGATGCCATATATTCTAGGTTTAAGTGCAAAAAAAAAAAAGAGAGAGAGAGAGAGCAAACAGCTTCTCAGCAATCAGATAATTATTCACAGTGTCTTTTGTTGCTGTTGTGCTGCTTTGCTAGCATAATACCCTCTATGCTACCAGTAATCCATTTGTTTCCAGAATTTACTTGGGACACACAACTTGGGAAGAGTTTACTATGAGCCCATTAAAGATCGACATGGAAACATACTCATAGTCACCATCAGGGAGGTGGAGATGCTTTATTCATTTTTTAATGGCAAATGGATGCAGATCTCAAAGCTGCAAAGCCAGAGAAAGTCTCTATCAACACCTGAGGAGCCAACAGCGTTAGACATTTTACTGATAACCATCCAGGTACGTAGTTTTTTTCTTAATTCCCTGGTATATTTAAGGTTCCAAACACAATTATTGAAGGTCTAGTGAAATATAGCAAGAACCACTTACATATGCAATGATGGAGTAGAGAAGGTCCAGAGACATGTTGTTGCAAATACAGCTTATTTTTTATTTATCACTCTCTAGATCTGGAATTCATTCGGCAATACAAATCATGGGCACCCAATAAAGCATTTTCATGCCCTGGCCAATGAGCCAAAAAGAAACATTGAGGCCAGGCCCAGTGGCTCATGCCTGTAATCCCAACACTTTGGGACCAAGGTGCGTGGATCACCTGAGGTCAGTAGTTCAAGACCAGCCTGGCCAACATGGTGAAACCCCATCTCTACTAAAAATACAAAAAAAAAAAAAAAAAAAAAAAAAAAAGCTAGGTATGTTGGTGCATGCTTATAATCTCAGCTACTTGGGAGGCTGAGGCAGGAGAATCACGTGAACCTGGGAGGTGGGTTGCAGTAAGCCAAGATCATGCCACTGCCCTCTAGCCTGGGCAACAGAGTAAGACTCCATCTCAAAAAAAGAAAAGAAAAGAAAAGAAAAAGTAAAGAAACATTGAGACAAATAATTGAGTAGGGGATAGGGAAACTCTAGATAGTGTAATCAAAACATTAAACCAATATCTGAATGAACTGTAATAATATATTACATATATATGTAAAATATATATATAAATATATATTGTATATATATGTGTGCATGTTTGTATATTTGTGTGTGTGTACATGCGTGTGTATGTACAAAAACACCCTCACACATATTTACTCCTGCATATTCCTTACAATACTCCTTTGGGACAGACAGGCATGATTAAGTCCATTTTAGGAATGAAATAACTAGAGGCCGGGCGCAGTGGCTCACACCTGTAATTCTAGCACTTTGGGAGGCCAAGGCAGGCAGGTCACCTGAGGTCAAGGGGTTCAAGACCAGCCTGGCCAACATGGTGAAACCCCATCTCTACTAGAAATACAATAATTAGCCAGTTATGATGGCAGCTGCCTGTAATCCCAGCTACTCAGGAGGCTGAGGCAGAATTGCTTGAACCTAGGAGGTGGAGGTTGCAGTGAGCCAAGATCACACTACTGCACTCCAGCCTGGGTGACGGAGTAAGACTCCATCCAAAAAAGAAAAGAATAGAAAGAGGGAGGGAGGGAGGTTGAGAGAGAGAGAGAGAAAAGAAAAGAAAAAAAAAGAAAAGAACTAGAGCTCAAAGAGGTTGAATGACATAGGGCTACACACAGAGGCAATTTAGTGAAGCTAATGAAGCTTTGATGTCCTTCAGCCTTCACTTGTACAAGCCCTTTCCAGGTCCTCTCAGGGACCATAGCAATTTTGCATTCATGACTTTGTGTTGTTTTCCTTAAAAAAGACATCGGAAACTATATCCACTTGCGTCTCCGCAAAACTTGATTTTGTCCCTTGGCACACAGCTAGAAAATGGCAAAGCTGAGGCTTCAGTTCCTATTTTCGGATTGGAAGCAGGCTTCTTTCTGCTATATTATATCACATTCTGAGGTAGAAGTCAGAATTTTAGTGAGTGGGGGACAGGAGATGAAATAAAGGATAAAAGACTTACTTGAATACTGAATATCCACCAAAGTTCAAAATCCAGGTAGCTTGCATGCAGCCGTTGGCCTGGATGGTGGAATTGGGACACCAACCCATGTATGCTCCTGAGTCCAGCAGGTTCTGTTGGCCTCACACATTTTTTGTGAACATGAGATTCAAACTGTTTCTTTTTTGCTTTCTTTCCTTGTTTTTGTTTTTTGTATTTTGGTTTTTTTTAACCAGGTGATAGGAATGAATTGTATAGGACACTTCGGTTAGGTAGAAAAGCTGTCAGAAACATCTACACTGAGGCCCACGCAAGCAGTGGCATATCCACAGATAGCCAAGTAAGGGAGAAGGAAGGACCTAGTTGCACAGAAACAACCCAAATCTGAGCTTCCGTCCCAGGAGCCATTTGTGGTCACCCTAAACAGCTAACTTAGTTTCTAAGTTACTTTCATTCCCCGCCAAGGGGTGGCAAGTACAATAATCTCATTTTTTCATTACTCACACTGGCCCAAACCAGGACAAAGGCCAGTGCAGCAAAGGTAAGCTAATTGGTCAAAGCCAATACCTCTGGATTTAATTTTGTGGAATTTGGGTTCATAGGGAATTGACAGAGAGTATGGGCTTGTGTGAAGCAGGTGGGGGCAGGGAACACAGACACATTTGAGGCTCCCCTCTTCACCTTTTATAAGCAAGTGCTAAAAGAAACATTTAAAAAATCATAATAAATTGAGCTTTTACAGGGTGACTAATACACTAATCCCCTATAGGGATAAACTAGGGTCTGGGCTACCTTTGCTCCTAGAAACACAGCACAGGCCTCAGCATGATATAATACCTGGTTTCTCCTAGACTTATTACATTAAAAATGTGTTACAGGTGCAGAAAAATTCCAATCTGGTGAAAGGTTGTTAGAGAAGGAAACCAAAAATAGAGGCAGGATCAGGTTTCCACATAGATCCAAGTGGAAAATTTACCCCCGCTGACTGGCACATTCCCACCTGATGTCATTCCCACCCACCCCCCTCTCCCTTCTCCTCCCCCTACTTCTTCTCTCTCCCCTCCTTCCCATACAAGTCTCACACTAGAGAGGAAATGGGAAATAAAACTCCGAGGACTAGTATCCAATCCCTCCTAGACTTAAGATTTAATTATGTCAGGAGTTGGCCCCACCAATTCAACATAAAGGGAGAGATAGGTCTTGGTGGTACCCAAAGCAGGCTGACAATTCCCACAATAACAGGCCACAGACCACTCTCTTTTCTCAGGGATAGTGGAGTGATGACTACCAGGCCTTCTCATTGGAAGCCTGGGCTTCTTTCTGCTACGTCACATCACATTCTGTGCACCGCTTTGAAATCAGGATGACTGGGTGTGATACCGACTCCACCCTTTCTGGTTATGTGTCCAGGGCATTATTTAACTTCTCATCCCTCACAGTTCCTCCTCTGCAAAAAAACCTACTTCATAGGGTTCTAATGAAGATAAGTGAGTTAGTACATAAATGATTAAAAGAGTAGCATAAAGTAGTGCTCAATAAATATTAGTGAGTTTTATTATGTCTCAGAAAATTTTTTTTCATTTTTGTTTTAATTTCATTTTAAGTTCCAGGGTACAAGTGCAGGATGTGCTAGTTTGTTGCATAGGTGTGCCATGGTGATCTGCTGCACCTATCAATCCATCACCTAGATATTAAGCCCAGCATACGTTAGCTATTTTTCCTCATGCCGTGATGCTCTCCCTCTCCTTGTCCCTACCAACAGGCCCCAGTGTGGGTTATTCCCCTCCCTGTGCCCATGTGTTCTCATTGTTCAGCTCCCACTTATAAGTGAGAACACATGGTATTTGGTTTTCCGTTCCTGCATTAGTTTGCTGAGGATAATGGCTTCCAGCTCCGTCCATGTCCCTGCAAAGGACCTGATCTCGTTCCTTTTTATGGCTGCATGGTATTCCATGGTGTATATGCACCACATTTCTTTATCCAGTCTATCATTGACGGACATTTGACTTGATTCCATGTCTTTGTAATGGTAAATAGTGCTGCAGTGAACATATGTGTGCATGTGTCTTTATAATAAAATGATTTATATTCTTTTGGGTATATGCCCAGTAATGGGATTGCTGGGTCAAATAGTATTTCTGATTCTAGGTCTTTGAGGAATCGCCACACCATCTGCCACATTATTGAACTAATTTACATTTCCACCAACACTGTAAAAGCTTTCCTATTTCCCTGCAGCCTTGCCAGCATCTGTTGTTTCTTGACTTTTTATTAATAATAATCACCATTCATGTCTCAGAAAATTTCAAGCAATGCTAGGCTGCCCTCAAGACACACCCAGTCCACAGAGACCTCTGGAAATGGCCTAATCATCTCGTGGGGCATTTTATCACGTTTTCTACTTTTCCATCACAACTAAGGAAAAGCTGTATAAAACTAATGATCCATGATGGGGTTTTCAAAACAGATAAGGGCTTTAACAAAATCTAGGCCCAGATTTTGTTAAAATCTATGAATCCCTAGGACCCCAGGGAAACTCCAGTGTCCAACTCCCTCAAATTCCTGACCTTCTCAAATCCTAGGCCTTCACAACAGGCCTCTCTCATTTACCTGTGAAAGAGCAAAAAAATCCTCCTCACCCTTGCCTGGGAAGGAAAAGAGTTATTGTGGACAAGAGTCCCTATGAGCAAACTAATCGGCAATGAGAGTATTTCCAACAGAAAGGCCCCTCTCAGATGCTAAGTTTCTCCGACCATTCTCCTCAGGGATCACTTTAGTCCTTGGAAGCCTCACATGCAAGCCTTTTCCTGAAGTTTAATCTCTCACATGTGTACTATATATTCAGCTTTCTAACACTTTGTCACTTCTGTGATATCATTTGATCCTCCTGCAAACCCAGTGAGGATGAGTGAGTCATTTTGTGTCCAGTTTGCATAAGAAGCCATGAATTTCAAGGAAGTACCTTGTCAAGGTCATATCAGCCAAAAGAGGGACCAAACCCACAACTTCTGACTCCTAGGCTGATGCCCTTCCCATTCCATCATGCTGCTATACACCCCTTCCCCCTCCTTTTCTCTGCATCCTTTGTGATCCTAGGGAAGCTGTGGCGAAGCGTGTCTTCTGTTCCTTCTCATCCCTGTTTCCCTTTTCTCCTCCTTAGGCATTCCTTGTCACCTCTAGGTATTCAGTCTCTTCTTCTTACACCCTAGGTGCCCAGGACCTCTTCTTCCTTTTTCTGCTTTTTTTCCAGCACATTCCTACTCTTTCTACGCCTAAGCAGCTCCAAACACAAGGATCAAAAACTACAGGAATCAGAAAGATTGCTGGAAATGAGACAATTGGGCTGGACTTAGGAAACAATTGGGTTCATGTAAAAACTTGTTCACCAGTGTTCACAGAAGCATTATTCACAATAGCCAAACTGTAGAAGTAAACTAGATGCCAAACAACAGACGAATAGGTGAACAAAATGTGGTATATCAATATAATGGAATACTATTCAGCCATTAAAATGAATAGCATATGATCCATGCTACGACATGGATGAACCTTGAAAATGTAATGCCGAGTGAAAGAAGCCAGACACAAAATGCTAAACATTGTATGATTCCACTTACATGCTATGCCCAGAATAGGCAAAACCATACAGACAGAAAGTAGATTAGTGGTTTCAGGAGCAGCAGGGGGAGAGATAGGGGAATGATAGCTAATGAATGTGTGGTTTCTTTCTAAAGTGATGAAAATGGTCTGGCATTAGACACTGGTGATAGTTGCACAACCATGTGAATATGCTAAAACCACTGAATTATACACTTGAACAGGGTGAATTTTATGGTATATGAATTATAGCTCAATTAAAATAAAACGAAACAAGTGTAAGTAAAGACTGCATTAATCTTGTCCCCTTTAAAGAGAGCAGCTCTGATTCAGCCTCAGCTAATTACAATGGAAGAATGTGGTCCCAGGCTTGAAATTTTTCAGTGTTTTGAAGATAAGTTGAAAGAAATTTGGGTAAAGTCTTTTTATTTTTATAATTTAGAAAATCTTCAGAAAATTAAATTATTTGCAGTCCATATAATCTTGGTCCTACAAAGACCACTAGCCACCATTTTGTCACCTCTACCATCGTGGATGTTTGGGCTTTCATACTCCATCCAACAAAATAAAAGTGCTGTAGTTATTGAAAAAGCAACTACCTGTTGTTCCTCTAACAAGCTCTCAGGATCTCTGATCAATGACGAGAAGGTGGATATACCCTTCCTAGTCACTGTGCAAGGACAGCATATTTTCTCCTGAAAGACCAGCCCCAGACCCCACCTCCTCTGGTCTTCTCACTTCACATTTAATGAATATTTTTTTCAGTGTCAACTAGGTGCCAGGCACTCTTCTAGGTGCTACAGAAAAAAACAAATGAATAAGTCAAGGTCCCTACTCTCAAGGAGTTCAGTCAAAGGAAGACAGACAGTTTTGTAAACAAATCAAGGTAATACAAGACAGAATTAAACTAGAGCCTGATAGCAGTACAAACGGTGTACTATGGGGAACACAGACAAAGCAGCTATTAATTCTGCCTGAAAATAACAGGGAAGGCATTGCAGAAGAGGTGGCATTTGGCTGAGCCATGAGGGTAGTTAAGTTAACCAGATGGGAAAAAAAAGAAAGAGACAGAAAGAACAAAAGGAAGGAGAGAAGAAGGAAGAAATTAAATAGATGGAATTAAATTAAATTGAAAGCATGATAAAGAAATGAGGCAGAAACTGGAAGAGTGGCTTTCACCCTCCCTTAGGCCCACAATAGACCTTCCACAGTCTTCTTATGGCCTCTATGATGTTGGGTGAGAAAAACTTGCTTACATAATTCTCTCACACTGAAATGTGAGTTCCATGAAGGGAAGGATCGTGTTTTATTCATCTCGGTATCATCAATATCCTAGCCACAATGACTGATACATAGTAAGTGCTCAGTAAAAGTTGGTAGAATGAGTGAATTTGTGAAACAACAAACAATCAGAACAGAGAGATTAGGGCATGTATGGGGAAAGGAAAAAACAATCCATTTTGACTAGAGATAAGGAACACAAAAGGGCTATAGTGGAAATGGAGGTTATAAAAGCAGATTAGAGGTCAAATCAGGTAGTATGTAGAACCACAGGCATTCAATTTGGCATTCGAAGGCCTTTTTAGGCTGGGTACAGTGGCTCACACCTATAATCCCAGCACTTTGGGAGGCTGAGGCGGGTAGATCACCTGAGGTCAGGAGTTCAAGACCAGCCTGGGCAACATGGTGAAACCCCGTCTTTACTAAAACTACCAAAATTAGGTGGCCATGGTGGCGCATGCCTATAATCCCAGCTACTTGGGAAGCTGAGGCAGGAGAATCGCTTGAACCCAGGAGGCAGAAGATCAAGCCACTGCACTCCAGCCTAGGCGACAGAGTGAGACTCCATCTCAAAAAAAAAAAAAAAAAAAAACAGATGGCCTTTGTAATGTATCATAGATTATGTGGATGAGATAGCTTCTTTCCATTCCCACACGTTTCTCAGGCTCCAAAACATTTTAAAGAAGGAAAAATGACTACATAAAGGCAAGAAAACACAGAGTAGATGCTCAATGATAGTCTTTCAAAAAATTGAATGAAAGAGTGAATTACTTTATCCCAGAATGCTGTTGGTTTTTATATAACCACAGTGTACTTCTAACTCACATTCTATTTGTGGTCAGTTCTGACCCCCACATGTTTTTCTCTGATACTCTTACCTATCCTATATTTGTAATCTTGGGTGTAGGTCTTTACAAGCACATTTTCTTATTAAGTTTCAACCCTAATTATCATAGGCTTATTTTTCCAATGCATAGGGTCATTTAGAACTTATTACTGTTTTCCAGAAAGGCAAAACCATACCAAATTTGGGACCCACAAATTTGATGCACACATTCTTGATTTCTTTGTCCAGAATGTCAGTAAATAAGCTGAACAGACTGGTCCTCAGGACCAATCCCTACTGGACCATCACTCAATAATATGTCTACTATTTATTCACCACCTCCGTTATCTACAAATCTCCCACCCAGATATTCAGCTTGTTAAAAGCAATGTGGTCCAGATTCTATTTTTCCCATGTTATCCAGTGTAACAGATTACACTGGAGACTTCTCCCTGGTCTTGGAATCCTGTTCTATTGCTATAATAAATTAAGGTAATCCGTATGGTTTGCTGTTCACGGAACCATGCTGACTCCTCTTTAGTGTCTCCAGATTTCCTGGATGACTGCAAACTGATTGTTTGATGGTTCTTTCTCATTTCTCCTAAAGATCAATAAGTTGGCGGTCTTTAATTACTAGGGTCATTCTATGTTTCTCCCCTTCCTGTTTCAAAGACAGCCATATTTGTCCTTTTATAGTCTTTAGGGACTTCTCCAGTTCTCCATGACTTCTCAAAAATAATGACCTGTGAGTCTGTAGCCACATCTGCTTGTTTAGCAAGTATCCCTAGGGTGCATATCATCAAATTCAGTGGAGTTGAATACTTCCATTTTTCCTTCCCTCATTAACCATTTCTCTCCCTTTGATTAGTGTTCATTTCCCAAATTCTACCTTGACTGAATTTATTGTAGTGAACTACTTACTTGTGATCTAGGCTGAAGAGACAGGATAGAAGACATTTAAAAGTTCAGCCTTATCCATCCTGGTACTAATAAGAATTCCTTCTTGATCATGAGATCAAATTTTTTTCTAGCCTGTTTTTTTTTTTTTTTTTTGGTTTTTTTTTTGGGGGGGGGTCCATACATTTTTATTCAAAATAAGTTTTTTTTTTCGTTTTTTAAAGATATTTATTTTCTAATCACTGAAGCATTTATCATACATATTTTTTATTGTGGTAAATATACATAATATATAATGTAACATTTTAACAAATTTTAAGTGTGCAATTTTGTTTTGTTACAATTTAGCTGGAATTTTGATTAGCGGAATAGAAAAATTAAGAGTTAGCTAATTGGAATTATGTTCTCACATCACAAGTTCAAACTTAACCCAAGATTGTCTGCTTGTTAGGAAATCATTGGCAACCTCCTATGTACATTTTAAAATGGGAAGAACCATACAGTCGAAGCAATAATTTGGATGCAATCATTAGATCCAGCTGCCTGATCCCTCAAGATGCCTTTAAAGGAAGTATTTATCTTCCAAGTTATCTTCATAACAACACTATGATAGAGGTATTATTGTTTATGGATCAGAACACTGAATCCTTTAAATTACTTCGGTAACTTGCCCAAATTAAGTGGAGTATTTGAATGCAGTTCATTCTGAATCCAAGTCCTGTGAAATTAACCTCCACACTGTTGTTCCTGTTTCTATCAGACAAGGCTCATTAGCATCTAAATAGGTCTTGATAAGGTACTCAGCATGGGAGAAAGTAGATAAAAATATAAGACAGAAGAGGTTATATAAAAAACCTGTAGTCCTGAATTTGAATTGAAAGTACTAGAATAAACTCATGATGTATTTTGCCTCTAAAAAGCCCTAGCCCTCTTCACAGAAAAGGACTAGAAAACTAGCACCTGACTTGTGATTTTAAACTGGTATTGCCAACCCAATGGCACCCGGGCTCTTTGGAGACATGGCTGATTCTAGGTCTACTCCATGAACTCTACAAGTTGAGCCTGGAGCATCTTGTCATATCAGAATTCAAGAAAGTGGTCACAAGTCATGTTAGGAGGGCTCAGGAGCCACTGGCAGATATTTCCACTGGCCAAAGTGAGCTCGTGTGAACTTCAAGGATAAGAATTTCACAGTTAGTGTGTCCATTCCTAGTTTTTTCACTTTGGTGTACATCTGTACACTCTATGGCTTAGTTGATTTTTAAAATGTCTTTTTTTTTTTCTTGAGCCTCTCAGTCTACTCTTATTCTTACAATTTATCTGTTGGAAAACGCAGGATACTTAACCTGTACTCTCCCACAGTCCAGCTTTGTTCATTCAAACTCAAATTGAGTTCAGCATTTCCTTGACCCTCTGTATTCCTTGCACATTGGTCTCTAGATCTGGAGGCTCAAATAGACTCAGGATGGACCCCTTTGGGAAGATGATGATCAGAGTATCAGGGTTAGTGGTGTTTCGTTTCATCAGAAGCCTTATGAATGACATTATTAGGCCTTGCTGCCCCTCTTCTATACTTTGCTTAATCAACAGCACAGCTCTTTAGGAAAGAGAAGATGAAGGCAGATCCTTTCATTTCCCCATTTTCAACCTCATAAATTGATTCCTTACCATCTTCAGGAAGTCATCGATTATATTTTGGAATATCATTATGAATTTGTCAATTTAAGTTTTTGACTCTTTAATCTATTGCTGTTATACATAAAGCTGAAAGAATTTGTAAATTCATACTAACATTCCCAATTCGAATTCAGGACTGTAGGGCTTTATTTGACCTTTTTAATATCACATTAACATTTCTTTTCTTCCACACAGAAAGTGTTGGTGTCCAAAGACACAGGGGATAACAGAATTAGAATATCTCATAATTACCCTTTGTAATTCTATATTACACACAAAATAAACTCAAAATAACACTGCTAATTCTCCCGCTACTGATTATAATCACTGGAAACCATTGGTTTGTAATAGCTATCTCCATTTTCCATAATTTTTAAATAGCCGTATTAAATCTATATTGTTACATCACAGTCTCATTGGACATCTAATCACTCACTTTTAACCTTCATTTGGATGTCCACAAATAATTACATGTTCGATGTTTATCACCATTAACACTCTTACACAGTTTTTCTGAAGCTTTTTCTCTAGTAGAATTCTTAGGAAAGGCTCACGGGAAATTCCCCAGATTCTTATATGTTGATTATAATTTGTGCCTTTAACACTGGAAGCTCAGTTTTCTCTTTCCCTGACCATACTATCTATGTTAGTCTGTCTTCTTCTGGCATTCTTGTCCATAAGCCTGATAATAGCCTAATACATTTTTTTCTAAGTCACAGACCCTTTGTGCCTAGATGATTTTAAATTTTAGTTGTTTTACTAGAATCTTTTTATGTTAGTCACTCTGGGTCAATATTTGCAGATATGTAGTATTTCAATATTTAGGTTAAAATCATTTTGTTTTCAATTTTTAAAAATGTCTTAAATTATAGTGTTTACTATTTGTTCTGTTCTTGCTTCTATTTTTTCCTAAAGGATTCTTATTATGTCTATGTTATATCTTACTTGCCTACATTCAATTATGTCGCCTTCTCAAAAGATTTTCACATCTTTCATCATTTCTTTTCTTTTTTTTTTATTATTATACTTTAAGTTCTAGGGTACATGTGTATAACGTGCAGGTTTGTTACATACGTATACTTGTGGCATGTTGGTGTGCTGCACCCATCAACTCGTCAGCACCCATCAATTCGTCATTTATATCAGGTATAACTCCCAATGCAATCCCTCCCCCCTCCCCCCCTCCCCATGATAGGCCCCGATGTGTGATGTTCCCCTTCCTGAGTCCAAGTGGTGTCATTGTTCAGTTCCCACCTATGAGTGAGAACATGTGGTGTTTGGTTTTCTGTTCTTGTGATAGTTTGCTAAGAATGATGGTTTCCAGCTGCATCCATGTCCCTACAAAGGACGCAAACTCATCCTTTTTTATGGCTGCATAATATTCCATGGTGTATATGTGCCACATTTTCTTAATCCAGTCTGTCACAGATGGACATTTGGGTTGATTCCAAGTCTTTGCTATTGTGAATAGTGCCGCAATAAACATACGTGTGCATGTGTCTTTAGAGCAGCATGATTTATAATCCTTTGGGTATATACCCAGTAGTGGGATGGCTGGGTCATATGGTACATCTAGTTCTAGATCCTTGAGGAATTGCCATACTGTTTTCCATAATGGTTGAACTAGTTTACAATCCCACCAACAGTGTAAAAGTGTTCCTATTTCTCCACATCCTCTCCAGCACCTGTTGTTTCCTGACTTCTTAATGATTGCCATTCGAACTGGTGTGAGATGGTATCTCATTGTGGTTTCGATTTGCATCTCTCTGATGACCAGTGATGATGAGCATTTTTTCATGTGTCTGTTGGCTGTATGAATGTCTTCTTTTGAGAAATATCTGTTCATATCCTTTGCCCACTTTTTGATGGGGTTGTTTGTTTTTTTCTTGTAAATTTGTTTGAGTTCTTTGTAGATTCTGGATATTAGCCCTTTGTCAGATGAGTAGATTGCAAAAATTTTCTCCCATTCTGTAGGTTGTCTGTTCACTCTGGTGGTAGTTTCTTTTGCTGTGCAGAAGCTCTTTAGTTTAATTAGATCCCATTTGTCAATTTTGGCTTTTGCTGCCGTTGCTTTTGGTGTTTTAGACATGAAGTCCTTGCCCATGCCTATGTCCTGAATGGTACTACCTAGGTTTTCTTCTAGGGTTTTTATGGTATTAAGTCTAACATTTAAGTCTCTAATCCATCTTGAATTAATTTTCGTATAAGGAGTAAGGAAAGGATCCAGTTTCAGCTTTCTACTTATGGCTAGCCAGTTTTCCCAGCACCATTTATTAAATAGGGAATCCTTTCCCCATTTCTTGTTTCTCTCAGGTTTGTCAAAGATCAGATGGCTGTAGATGTGGGGTATTGCAAGGCCGGCGGACCCCGCCCCGCCCCCTCGCAGGGAGGAGGGGGCGCCGGGGGCCTCCCACTTATTCTACACCTCTCATGTCTCTTCACCGTGCCAGACTAGAGTCAAGCTCAACAGGGTCTTCTTTCCCCGCTGATTCCGCCAAGCCCCTTCCCTTGGCTGTGGTTTCGCTGGATAGTAGGTAGGGACAGTGGGAATCTCGTTCATCCATTCATGCGCGTCACTAATTAGATGACGAGGCATTTGGCTACCTTAAGAGAGTCATAGTTACTCCCGCCATTTACCCGCGCTTTATTGAATTTCTTCACTTTGACATTCAGAGCACTGGGCAGAAATCACATCGCGTCAACACCCGCCGCAGACCTTCGCGATGTTTTTTGTTTTTTTGTTTTTTTGGCCAAGTGATCTTTTTAAAAATTGTTTAGATTTTGCTTTTCTGTACATGCTCATTAGATGTTTCTCCCAGTTGTGACCATTCTTATTCTCCTTATACTCCTTCAGAGTATGATTGTCAAGGAAGATCCCATACTTTTCCATTCCATATAGAATTCTATAGACATTTCAATGTTTGTTTTCTCACCTTCCCTGAATTTAATGGTTGAGTTGATTCCCTTTACCTTACCCTTTCAAAAAAATATTTATTTTCATTAGTATTATTTTTAATTGACAAATTACATTTGAATATATTTGTGGGGTACAAAGTGATGTTTTGATATATGTATACAATGTAGAATGACTGAATCAAGCTAATTATAACATATCCATCACCTCACTTACTTATCCTTTTTTTGTGGTAAGGCACTTGAACTTTACTCTCTTAGTTATTTAACCCTTGTTTTTTTGAAAACCAGGATATGCTCTAACCTACAGGAAACTTTCTCCTATAATAAGTGTACTAGTCCATTTTCACATTGCTATAAAGAACTACTTGAGACTGGATAATTTATGAAGAGGTTTCATTGAATCACAGCTCTGCAGGCTTGACAGGAAACATGCCTGAGAGGCTTCAGGAAACTTACAATTATGGCAGAAGGTGAAGGGGAAGCAAGCATGTCTTACCATGGCAGAGCAGGAGAAAGAGAGTGAGGCAGGAAGTGCCATACACTTTTAAACCATCAGATCTTGTGAGAACTCACTATCATGAGAATAGCAAGAGGGAAATCCACCCCCATGATCCAATTACCTCCCACCAGGCCCCTCCTCCAATTCAACATGAGATTTGGGTGGGGACACAAATCCAAACCATATTAATAAGTTATCTGATTCACCACTCCTAACTTTGTGTCACAACCCCCACTGCCTAAATGTAAAAAGTTGTACCTACTGATATGGGGGGATGGTATCTGAATCTTAGAATTATTCATTATCTGAGTCCCTGCAGTTGTATAGAGAATCAAAAGTCACAACCCAAATAGTTCACTGGATAACTGACCACATAAAAAACAAGATTCCATTTAAACATCCCTGTACTTAACTTGGTTGACACTTACTAGTGAATCAACAGCTTTGTTCAGTCTCTGCCGCTTTTGGAATATTATGATGTGACAATATAATGCAAATTCAATGAAAATCCATTACAGGGAAAAATTTAAAATCTTGCAAAAGATACAGAATTCAGTGAAGCTGATGATGTAGAGACCTAATCAAATAACATGCAAAGTCACTGACAACTGAGAATCTAGAAGTGGTAGACCAGTTAAGGATTGCAAAACATGACATGAACAAGGATTTCATAAGAGTGTGACTTGAATATCAACATTTTGTAAAAGATGCCAGGAAAAAAAAATGTGAAGACTTCAAATACTTTTACAAACATTATCTTCTTCATGGTTACATTTTAAAAGTCAAATATAAGTAGTAGCATTTTAGCTATCATACAATTTAGTTTTAAAAATTAAGCCAAAAAAGAACCAGTGGTTGAACCATTCTTTCTTCATTCTCAGAATTAGTGCATAATTATAGCTACAACTTTAATGTTAACATAAAATTCAATAAACCTCTTGGCAGTACCTTTTTAATTTTCAAGGTAAGGAACCTACTTACTGTAAAATTTGGATTCTGTTTTAAATCCTTTTACTTAAACAACTTTTCCATTTTAACAATCCAGAAATTACAAAGCTTCCGTAACTGTTCTGTCAGCTTTTACACTTGCAAATATTTGTTTTCTCACAGCTAAACATTAAAATCTTCAAGGACAGAAATTATCAACTCTATTTTTCTTTATTAGCTGCCTCCACCACCACCTGTTCCCAAACAGAACTCACACATCTACGCTAGCACAGAAATCTTAGGCAAATAAGCATATAGAATATATTAAAAACTGATTACTGGCCAAGAGGAGAATTCCCCTGAAGGTAATAGTAGCTGTGCCACCACTTCCCCAGCATTCATGGTATACCTGAGGTTTCTCACCTAATTACTTAGTGACAGCTCCTTTCATCCATGACCAGCCTGCCTTAGAAAGGAAAAGGTTTTGAGATTGCCCTTCAAGGTGTTTTCTTTTTTTCTTTTTCTTTTTTTTTTTTTTTTTTTTTTGCTCTACAGGATATTCTCTCCTATCACAAAAGGAGTCATCAGCGTCTCTCTCCTGGATTATATCTGGGTTACCTAAAGCTCTGTAGCTCTGTGGATCAAATCAAAGTTCTCGTTACCCAAAAGTTGCCCAACATTCTCTGCCACGTAAAGATCCGTGAAAACAATAACATTTCTAGGTAAGTGATCAGGAGTTAAGATTTTCCTTGTGATGAAACAGTGGCTCAAATGACAAACTTGATGTTCCAGAAGGAAACTGAAGTGTTACTTCCCAGTGCAGATTTTACGGTGAGGTGTCCTCAGGTGCCACACTGGAGCGGGGCAGAGCTCAGTTTGGGGTTTTTTTGTTTGTTTGTTTTGTTGTGTTTCGTGTTGTTGTTGTTGTTGTTGTTGTTGTTGTTGTTGTTGTTGTTTGAGATGGAGTTTCACTCTTGTTACCCACGCTAGAGTACAATGGCACAATCTCAGCTCGCTGCAACCTCTGCCTCCCCGATTCAAATGATTCTCCTGCCTCAGCTTCCCAAGTAGCTGGGATTACAGGTGTGTGCCACCATGCCCAGCTAATTTTGTGTTTTTAATAAAGACGGGGTTTCACCATGTTGGTCAGGCTGGTCTCGAACTCCTGACCTCAGGTGATCCACCCACCTCAGCCTCCCAACGTGCTGGGATTACAGGCGTGAGCCACCGTACCCGGCCAGAGTTTAGTTTTAACGCTAGAATTAGGAGAGCCTGCCTGATGGTTAGTGGAAGGCGTGAGCCCATTAAAGAGGACACTGTCCTTTCACATTCCTCTCTGCGTTACTCATGGTACAACCACTGATGTTCAGTTGGTTACTGAACAGCTGACCTTTTCTTTCAACATTGCTATTTCCAGGATATTTTCTGTATAATCTAAAACAGTCATGTTCTTTTGTTTTCTGTTTTTATATATGGCCTATAGAAATGGGTTTTATAGAGCCAATGATTCCCCCTATCTTAAAATATCTCCTCACCCTCATTCTCTCTAACTCTAACCCTGTGGCCTGAGGACCTTGTATGTTTTCTACAACCCTTATAATTCTCTATGGAAGAAAAGAAGTAACAAGGCCTGAGCTTCTGGAAACTTGCTCTATAGTTTGGCATTTGGTGAATTACCCTGTTAGCTTTGGGAAAGTTGCCCAATCTTGGTAATCTGGCTCAACTTTACAACCCTCATAGCAGGCCTCTGAAAGTCTGCTATAATGAACTGAATTGTGCTCAACATAAAAAAAGAAAGAGAAGAAAAGAAAAAAAGTAAAGGAAGGAATAGACAAGAAAAAAAAAAAAAATAAATTATCCAGAATTCTTCAGACCTCAAAGGGCATCAACTAGATACTCCCAAAGAGTATAAACTAGATTCCAGTTACACTCATGGATTTGCTTAGCCAAAGGAGACTCTAATTTGGTCGTTTAAAATGTGATCCCTAAAGTGGCAAGACTTTATCAACTCTAACGTCTCACTAGGTTTCTTAAGTATTGCTTGATGACAATGGAGGAGAGGAGGAGGAGGAGGAGGAGGGGGAGGAGGAGGGGGAGGAGGAGGGGGAGGAGGAGGAGGGGGAGGAGGAGGGGGAGGAGGAGGAAACTTACCACCATATTCTCTCCTTTCACTTACCAAATACACCTGGATTTTAAGTCTGCCATCTGGTGGTCACTGCCACAATCAACATTTGTTATCGCCTCAGTCCTTCCCAAAAGGTTACATGGTTCATTTGTGGGTTGACTTAGTAATAATTACACTCATCCATTTTCTAGATTTGTGTCTTAAAGGCTTGGACTCCATCTCCTAGTGGTTATACCAATGAATTTTCCCTTGCCAAGGATCCAGTTTTAGTTTGTACAAAAGATTCCAGTAGCCTTTTCTCTGTCAGTTCCATCTCCATCCTTCTAGCAGAAACTGATTAGTGGTAGGTGTTTCACAATAGTCCTACTGGTAATTTATTTTCTAACTTGATTACAAACCTTATTTTAGCCTTGTTGTCCTTTAGGTTTTATGAGTGCATGTGCTAGTCACAAAACTCTCATTTTGTTCCATATCAGTGATGGGAGAAAAAAAAATAGTTCCCAAGCAGGTTCTCAAAGATTTCAATTATTTGTGAAGCCAACAGTATGCCCAGATTGAAGTAGGATTTAATTTTGAGGGTTTTTTTTTTTTTCTTACTGGGACAAAGGGTAAATTTTCCATAGTCTTGTCCAGTGTGAGACTTGAAATGAAACAGATATCTTGAAAACAGAAACTTTTCTAAGAGGGTAGTTAGTTAAAAGAGAGTGGTTTTTGATGAAAAGCTCATGCCACAATCAATTTGGTTTCCTGACCCACAGATTGGAGCCCAGGCTGGTAGAGCCCTTTGGGGAAAGCCTCGGAGAGTTTTCACTAGGGTGGGAACATATGTCAGCACCTCCTCTCTTTCCATCCCCTGAGAGGAGGGCTTTCCTTTCCTCTCTAGCCTGCTCCTGAGAGCCCACCGCTGCTCCCTGCAGAGTTCGAATGAGAAACTGGGCCAACCGAATGTGTTTAGAGACTTGTGCTAAAAGACCTGTGGAAACAATGTTGCCCAAGAGGCATTTACCTTGATCTTTTCAAGCTCCTTTTGAAGAGCAAGTCTTTGGGGGCAAACCAGATGTGCTTTCCTCCCACTGCCATTCTTTTCCCTTCCCTTCTGTGTGACACTTGGAAAAGTTCATTAGGAAGGATTATAGAGCATGCAGAATAAAGACACAGATGACTGGTTTGTAAGGAGGATAGAAGCAGTGATATGCGTCCCTTGGTTCCTTTTACTGGAATTGTCTGGTGTTCCTGTTTGTGATTCTCCTCAAACTTTTGGAAGGGGAGAAAAACCAAAATATCCTCCATGATTACAACAGGCCAGGGTTGAAATGTGCCAAGTGGTTTGTTGCCTGAGTTGGACCAGAGTCCTGTGGTTACTAAACTGCAGAATTAGCCAGCAGATGCCCCTGTGGTAAAATGTAGGATCTTAGAATTTACAGGGGATCTGCAGAGAAAGAAAAATGAGGACAGTCAGGAAATTATTACAAAATATTTGAGAACCCTAATCTCGAAAACTGATTCATACAAATTAGGCCTGCTGTTCTGAGGTATATGTGGTTTAATAGGTGAACTAAGCTGAAATTAGAAAGAGATCATTTTAAGCTCCATTTGGGTGGCAAAATGTTCAAATTTCATGAATTACACTAAGTTTTAACCACCGAGTATTGGTTATCCAGGTTCTGGACACATACACTAAGAAAGTTCTGAGCCGTGTTCTGAACTTTTGTTGTATTTCTAATTTTAACTTGACTCAACATACAGAGAGGAATGGGAATGGATCCAAAAACTTTCTGGCTCTGAATCTATGGAAAGTGTGGATCATACTTCTGACTGCCCCATGCAATTGTTCTTCTACGAGCTCCAGATGGCAGTGAAAGCTCTCCTTCAGCAGATCAATATACCTCTACACCAGGTACTAGACTTTACCATTTTTATCTTCTTTTTTTATGGCTCATGGAAACTGCATTGTAACATTAAGTGGGGTGTGTGTGTGTGTGTGTGTGTGAATTTTCCTTTACTTAAACACCACTTTGCATGTCCATGCACGTTTTGAATTGATGCCCACAGGTAGACACAGGCTGCACTTCTGCTCCTTTCCTCCAGCTCCTCTGCATTGGACCTCTTCCACGTTTTCTGGACCCCACTGTACTATGGTCTGGTCGGCAAAAAAAAAAAAAAAAAAATCAATGACTAGTCTACCTTGAAAGACAACCAGGCTCAGCTTCAAGGCTTCAAGATAGCATAAAGCAAAGAGAACATACAAATAAATAAAGGTGTACTCACATGTACAAATGATTTCTCTAAGAATAGAAGGATGATGGTGGTATAATCTACAGCAATGTCCCAAGGATATGCCATGCTATTTTTTCCTAGAGAACTTTCTGTCAAACTTATTGTCATATCTAAATCAAAATATACAAATCTAACCTCCACTAATAAGCAACTTCAAGAAAAGCTGTTGGCGTAAAGGAGAATAGTAAAACTTTGTTAGGCTCAGCCCAATAGGTTAACATGAGGTAGCATTATTGAATTTTTGGGGGGGGCCTATGTTCATCAATCCTGCCTTCCTCCCCAAAACACACACACACACAATGAACCAAGTTTAGCCTGTTAACTGGGAGACCATTACAGGAGTGATTGGCTCTTTTTAAATACAAGAGAGAACCATGAATTGGCCTCTAACCCATGGAAGCAGAAGGATAAATTCGAGTTCTAAGAATGTCCTTCCATTGGGGTGCTCTTTTGATTTTAAGTCTAAAGCAGCCAACACTAATCAAGACTAAATTGCACAAGATGCCATAAAGACAATAGGGAAGCAACTGGATTATTCTAAGGGTGGCTGTGTGTTCACTAGGAGAAAAAAAAAGTAAGAGCTCCACTTGTGACAGTAGATACTATTAAAGGGTTTCTTGGACTTAGCAGGTTTGAAGCAGCTCATATTTCATTGGTGACTCTTGGGCTACATATACATGTTGGGAGAAGGCTGCCTAACTGCCTAACAGTGCATACAACTTTTTTTTTTTTTTTTTGGATACTTGTAAAATTTTCTCAGTCCTTGGCCAGAAACTACGTTTTTCCCCCTTAACCAACTTAAATTGAAACGAGTGGATTTTTAATTCAATCCATTTTTGTTGCTTCATGTAATTATCGTCATCATTTTGAAAAGCCCACAGAATGCAATCATTTTCTGCTTTTATAAGAAGCATAAATGTTGTTTTCAGAGTTTATGTGGAACATTACTGCCTTAAATCTTGATTTTATATAGCATTATTAAATGGGCTGAACCCTAATATTTATGTTGTATAAAAATTCCAAGCTTGAAGTTGTGTAATTTTGTTAGATGTTTTATGCCAGTTTGGTGTTGTTTATGTAAGTGCCATGTTGTAACTCTCCTATTTTTCCTCCGCGCGTGTCCCTCTGCAGGCAAGGAACTTCCGCCTCTACACACAGGAGGTGTTGGAAATGGGTCACAATGTGTCCTTTCTTCTCCTGCTCCCTGCCTCAGACGACGTCTGTACAGCCCCAGGACAGAATAATCCTTACACCCCACACTCAGGGTTTCTTAACCTCCCTCTTCAGATGTTTGAACTTGGTATAGTAGCTTGTTTCACCTAGAAATATTAACCCAGCCTCCTTATAATAAAATCACAAAGTTATATCTGTTCCACCTTGTCCCAGTGGAGGGTCAATAAATCACATGATGGCTTTGGCAACAACCCTTCCTAGAACTGTGTACAAGTCTGAGAAAAAGCAAAGCTCCAAGACTATGTGCCTGAGCAATAATTATTGAAACCTAGCAAAGGCCCAATGGAGAAGAAGGAATTCTAAACAGAAAGTTCAGTTATCAGGCTGGATTTCTTGCCTCCCTTCTGCTTTCTTAAAACATAAATATAAAAACCGATGTTTTCATGAAAAGCACTGCCCCTTCTCTCTCTCTCTCTCTCTCTTTCCCCTTCCCTCTCCCTCCCCCCTTCCTTTCTCTCTCCTTTCCTCCCTTTCTCTCTCACCCTCCCCACACCCCCAACCAGAGAAAAATAATAATAATGAAATTAAAATGTAGAGTGTGTATCACTTTGGAGGGGAAAAAAGCCTATAATTTTAAGTAGCACTGACTTGTTAAATAGACTCTAAATTTCTGACAGACCATTTGAGAAATGGACAGGGTCTCCCAGGATGCAATATTGTGATTTTAATGTGGGATTCTGAATGGTGGAAGATCTTGTCCTGACTTTCAAAAATGAATAGCCTGGGCTCCAGTTTCTCTACTTTTGCAGAGACCCCTGCTGCCCACTGAGATTGTGAATAGGGAGGCTTCGTCGCCTTCCCATGCTTCATCTTGAAACAGGCCAGTAAGAGGCAATTAGCAAGAGTTCGGTCAGTTCAAATGAAATGTACAATTTGCAGGAGGGTGAATGAGTGGGTGGGTGGAATGGAGGCAGACCCTCTTTGGATTGCTCCCCAGTCACCAGATTTAGAAGCAGACAAGGCCACTGCCTAATGTCTCATTTGAGCCCTGGGCATCTGCGTCTGAATTTATCCCTCAAGGATGATTTGCTTAAGCCTTTCAGTTTCCCTTGCTCCAAGCACTTCAGATGCCCAAAAGCTGATGAACAGCAATTGTTACTTTCTAGAGGAGGGAGTATTCTTACAAGAAGCTCAAATCAGACTTGTAGCCTGGGACTTGAGAGTCCTAGTTTCCCTATTGTATGACACTGGCAATTGCTTAACCTTTCTACACCTTTTCTGTGTCACACAATTAATCACATTGGCCATACCACTCCCAAGAGGCCTAGATGTGAATGTGACCATTTAATGAGTTCCTCAGCCAAAAAGCATTTTTAATCTGTAATATAACAACACTGTTTGGGGTAGGGTATTTCCATAAGTGTCTATTGGGTGCCCACTGTGGAGATTTAGAAGTGAGTAAGACAAACGTTCTTTCCTCAAGGGGCTTTCGTATGGTGGCAGGAGTAAAATAAGAATACAAATTATTATAAAACAAGGAAGAATATGCCAGAAATTGGAAGTGTTAATATTGAAAGAAAGCAAGCACATTTTCTCAAAGAAGATATGAGAAAACCTTCATGGAGGGGAGGATATCTGAGATGGGGTGTTGAAGAACAAACAGGATGTTAATAAACATAAATAAAAAGAAAAGCTTTCTTTTGGGGTGAGTAGAATGAGCAAAAACATGAAAACAGAAGAATTCAGAAAGAATTGGGAAGAGAACAAGTGGTCCAGTTTGGCTAGATCAGAGAAATGTGAGGAAAAGGTGGGACATAAATCTGTACAGACAAGGTAGGGCCATATTGGGCAGTAGCTCCAGCATCAGGCTGAGGAATCTGTTTATGATAGATGGGAAGCAGGGGTCAAAAACTTCAAAGATGATTTTATTCATCCAGTGTTAGGGTAAGAACCAAAAACAGAAGAAAAAAAGAAAGAAAGAAATACAGATATTTGAAAAAGAAAAATAAAGTTGCCCAAAAGTAGGTAACTATTTAAATGAGAAGAGAAGTCTAGAGAATAATCTCATTGTTTTCAGCTTCAATGACTATGAGGCTATTGCCGCCTTTTTCAGAAGTAAGGAAATCAGAGGGGAAAAATAGTCTGCTGAAGGAAGTGATGCTTTTAGCTTTGAATATGTTGAGACTGAAGGTGCTAAGTCAACATCCAAGTGGACATGTTTCACTGGCAGTAGAAATGCAGGAGAGAAATTGGATACTAAACACAGAAATCTGTCCAGTGTCTATTAATAACAGCTGAAGCCATGAAAATGAATGATTTCGCAGGGATATATAATTGACAGAGAAAATAATTAAAGAAAACATTTCATTGGAGAGCTAACCAGGATTCCATTCTGTGTTAAACAGTCATTGTTATTCCATGATTACAGGCAAAAATACATGAAATTCATTTCCCCATGGCTTAATGGCTTTGGTGGGAACAGTCTACAACTTGGTATCAATCATTAGAGTACATGTGACTCCTAAGGCCCTGAAGGTTCAAGCCATGCAACTATCCTCTCTAGTCTGTTCCTGTGAGGCTCAAACACTCTTCTCAAGTAGCCACCCTTTGTCCCACTGTTGTTATTCTCCATTCTATAATTTGGTGAAGTCTGTTAGCATCCATTTCTTTTCTTCATTCAGTTTTTCATTCATTCATCAATAAATATTCATTGAGTAACCTACTATGTGCCAGGCACTATTCCAGGCACTGAAGAATCAACAGTGAAAAAACTTCTCATAGAGCTTACGTTCTAGTGGAAGAGATAAATAACAAACCAATCAATAAACCATAATATTGTAAGTATCAGAGAAGTGAATGTCATGAAGAAAAATAAATCTGGGTAAGGGACTCGAGTGAGGTAAGCTGCATTTTATACAGCTGGGTGATCTGGGAAGGCCTCTCTGAAGAAGAAACATTTGAGCAGAGACCTAATATTTCCAGTCAATGAGAACAGTAAGTGCAAAGGCCTTAGAGTAAGAGTGTGCTTGGCTAAGAGATCAGCATATCTGGAGTGTAGTAAGCAAAAGCAACAAAGATAAGAGATGAGGTCAGAGAGTCATGGGAGCTAGACCATGCAGGGCCTCACAGGCTATGATAAGGAATTTAGATTTTACTTTAAGTATGTTGGAAATCCAATGAAAGATTTTGAGCAGCAGAGTAACATATGAAAAGCTCTGTAAAATCCAGTGGTCATCCCCCTAAAAAATAAAAAATTTTAAAAACATTTTTTAAAGCTCAACTTTGTTTAACCTAGCATTTTCCAAATTCATTTGACCATGATTAGAGCAGTGTTTTGCATGGGACCTATTAATAATCTGTAGAACATATACTTTGGGATATGATAGCCCTAGAGCAGTGCTTCTCAAATTTTAACGTGCATAAGAATCACTTGGAGAGTTTGTTAAAATACAAATTCTTGGAGCCCAACACCAGAGATGCTGAGTCAGTAGGCCCAGCAGGAGGCTGGAAAATTTACATTTCTAGTAAGTTCTCAGGTAATACTAAAGCTGCCAATCCATGGACCACAATTTAAGTAGCATTGCCTATGACAAAGAGATTAATACATAAATACAAAACTAGGGATATGGTTAACACAGGAATTCAGCCAAATTCAACTGTGCCTGTCCTTTTTACCTGTTTTACCTCTTCACATTGCTAGAAGCAATATGAGAGCATCAGATACTATCTTCCATCTATGAAAAATAGGCCATAGATCAAAGCCTGACTTTAAGATAGTTTTTCCTAGAGTAAGGTATACTTTCTCACCTTCTTAGTCCTCCCTTGTTGCCATATCATTGGTCATCCAACTGATTAATGAGGACCATGTAAGTTTCCAGAAAAGACCACTTGGTTGGGCTCATTTCCATTGGCATAAACAATTCTATTAGTCTTTTTTTAGGGACCAGAGGAAATGTTGCCAGTAGCAGAAAATTAATACATGCTCTAATACAATAATTATTGTACTTGAGCACCACCAGCAACAATTTCAAAAACATTTCTGGGCCTTGGTCTCAGTAAGAATCATGACAAACTCCATCTTATCCCCAAGCAATCAGAGCTTTCCAAGAGGAAGTTTATCATAACTACTTCCTCCATTAGGCGTTAAATGCCACTAAGCATTTAATGACACCTTATATGGGAACTTCCAAGGGCCTGCTACAGTGGACCTAAGCCTCTCTAAGAATGATGCTAAGCATTGTTTTTTCTATGAGTAGGAAATTCCATTCATAGGTAGTTACACAGTAAAGGGTCAAGAGATACACTAAGCATTTCTGAGAAAGGAGAAAATGTTTTTGGAAATTCAGTCAGAACTCAGAAAATTTTAATAACCACATGGGAATTCTAATGAAACTTAAAAAGGTGTGAATTATGGGAATATGTAAATTATAATAGAATAAAGGGTTGCACTATATTTCAGTTTGACTTGTATAAGTCATCCCTGTCCCCATGATATAATTTGAGATTTGGCAAACTGACCTTGTTCCTGCCAGTGGCCTAAGTGAATCATAAATAACTTTCTAACCAGCTATGGAAACTGCATCTCTGCCTATTCCAGCACTGCGTAGATCTAGCAAAAACAAAATGATAAAGGAGCTCAGTTCTCTGTCTCCTAGAATAAGGACTAGACTGTAGCAAACCCACAGGCTATTCCTTCATAGGATTACTTGTGGGGTCAAGAGAAATTGTCCTATTGGAGGATGTTGTGAGACCTGGATGAGGAAGATTGTGCTGGGGCAAAGCAGATTCACCAAAAACCCACTTCTCTTTCCACAGCCTGAAGGTTGACACTCTACCATCCTTTGTGTGGGAGCAGGATAGGACCCTTTTGCAGTAATAAAGCGTGTCTCTGGGGGCCTACAAGCATCACTGTTTACAAAGTTCCCAGGAACAGAAGGAAAAGCAACATCATGAGCCATTAGAAACTCTATCAGGTGATGTGGCCTCTTGAGGACTTGCCTAGCCTGCACAGAGGAGGTCACCCTGCCCTGACCTTGTGGGTGCTCACAACTGACAGCAGGCCTATAACAAGGAAAGTTGGTTTTTGTTGATTTCCTTGGCTTTATGATTTACACCAATTGGACTAGAAAGACAAGAAAAAACTAGGGAATTTAAAAAAAAATAGTTTGAGGCCTGATATTATATATTTCATGCTCGGCTTGTGCTTGGCTACATCCTTCGTTCAACAAACATTTATGGAGCTTCTGCTATATGCCAGGTACTGTGCTGGGACTGAACCACACAGACATTAATAAGGCACCATCTGCCCATCACAAGCTCAAAATCCATTAGAGGATGTAGGTATCCCTACCGATAGTCTTCATAAAACGAAAGCAGTGCTATACGAGGCAGGCTGTTGAGTTTCAAAGGAAAGACATCTAATTCTTCCTTACAGAGATAATACTTGAGCTGTATATTGAAGGATAAACAGACATTCAGAATGGGAAAGAAAAGGCAGGCAGAAAAGGAAAATCATTTTGAGCAGAAGGAACAGTATGTACAAAAGCTCAGAGACCTGCAGCTTGATTAAGTACACTCTTAGTAGCTCACTGTGATGGATGCTTAAGGTATCTGAGGAAGAGTGACAGAGGATGAAGCTAAAAGTTTAAAAGATCAAAATCATACATGGCTACTTATGTAACACTAAGGGGGTACAACTTTATCCCATAGGTAATAGGAAGCAAAGAAAAGATTTTAAGAAAAGGGATGATGTGGTCTTATTAGATTTTGACAGCTCATGAAGGACTGATTGCAAGAGAGTAAAAAACAAATAAATCAGGCTGACATTGGATATGAAGAGACAATTAAGAAATTAAGACACTACCTCATAGATCCACCTGGTCATATCTCATGGGTCCATGAGCCCAAACTAAGGCAGCATTAGTGGGGGTATGAAAGAGAGAGCAGAGAGATGAGGAATTTAGGAGTTAAAATGATGGAACTTTGTGATTGATTTGATGTGGCTGAAGAGCAAGATGAAGGAGCCAGAGAGTCTGAATAAGAGTGCCGAGACGGATAATGTTACCATCTACCGAAATGGGCCATAGGAAGGAGAAATAGGTTTGGGGCAGGGGAATGATGATGAGGTCAGTATGACAAATGATGAGTTTCAAGGAACCTACGGAATATCCAAGCAGTGAGCCTAATGGAATTCAGGCCACAGGCTTGCAAGAAATGGCATAGTGTCAACCTTCATTCCTAATACCCATTTTACATTATTTATTTTACATGATTTATTCCACCTGTCAACTCATTCACTACTAGGAATCTTTAGAGGTGCACCTTGTGCCCCAGTTCTTTCTGACACCTTGACAAAGACTCATTGAACTAAACTGACCCCAGGAGGTCATCTCGTTGACTCCTTGGCTTCCAAACTAGGCCACATGGCCCAGACTGATTAGGATTTTAGTGAGTTCGATATCCTTAGGAAGAATATTTTAATCCCAGTCCTGTTTTAATATTCTAATCACTACCACTAAATGCCTCATTCTTTACGGGTGGTGAAAAGGTGTGGTGGAGGGACATTTATTTTGTATCAGGAATGTGCCATATGTTATGCTGGGCACTTTATATACATTGTATTACTTAATCCTAGGTAGGCATTATAATCTCCATCTTAGATATGAGAAAACTGAGACTCCCAGAGGTAACGTGCCCACTGTCACACAGGTGGTGAGTGGCAGAAGTATGGTTCAAACCCAGGTCTGTCAGATAGCTAAGCCCACGCACTTTCCACTGTACTATACTCCTAGTGTTGATGCCAACCTTATTTTAGTCTGCCACTATCTTATGTAGAAAAAAGAGGGAGAAAAATACCGCAGAAAATTCGTCTTAGTCTGTGAATTACTAACAAATCATGTGGTCCAGCTAATGACATTATTGTAGCCTTATACCATTTTATCCATAAAATGCATGAGATTCACATTTTTTAAAATTAGAAGCTTCCAGTCTATCTTTCTTGCCTCAGTTATGGCTACCAAATGTATCATTGCTAAACCACAAAAGACTATGTTAAAGTAACATTTGTTAAAGTAACATTAAAGGGTCTGGATTAAAAAAAAAAAAAAAAAACCACAAGAGCAGGGAAACTGAAGCGTTATGGTTGAAACCTCCTCATAACTCACTTGTGGTGCATGGCATGGACGGTGTGGGTGCTGTGAGACCACCCACTGATCCAAAGCTCCAACCACGGAGACACAACAAGAGAAAGCTGTGAACACCCTAGCTTGTAAGAATTCAGATCAGACTGATAGTGTTTCTTTTAAAGAAGTTATTCAGTGCCTCTCCCTATTTTTCCAGTCATATTTTGGAAAGGGGAAAAAAGCCATTTTTTTTTTTTTTTTTTACTACTTGGTTTAGAAAGGCAGGGTGTGAGACACTTCACTCTCATCACTTTCCAGCCAAGAGAGGACATCTGTCAAGTGCTAACAGGACATAATCCCTCCTTGAAAGTCATAAAGACACATTCAGGGAGCTACCAGGGTCAAGAGTAAGCTAAAAAGTCGTGGTGATTCCTTCCTGTGGAGCTGCCAGGAAATATCATAGACCTGAAACACCTTTCCAAACAGGAAAATCAAGCCCACAGTAAAGGAAAGACAATGGAGAAAAGAGGAGCCTTCGGGCGAAAGCTCAAAGATCCGTTCATGCATTTATTCATTTAGTCATTTGGTCAATAAACCTTAATTGACAAGCTACAATGTTCCAGGTTTCAATGACATAAAAATTATAGGAGGCATAGTTCCTGCCCTCAAAGAAATCACAATCTAATGCCAAGGCAGTCAAGTAAACAGAGAAGTACAATGTAGTAGGATAGTGCCATGAAATGTTTTGAAACAAGTGATCTAGGAGCACAAAAGAGGGAGAAACTAGTTCCACCTGGCAGGGAGATGTCAGTGAAAACCTGGCTGAGGAGAAAACACTTACCGTGAATCTTCAAGTATCACAAGTTGACCTGGAGGTATTAGTAAAGAAAGGTATGTGAGGAGGAGGAAAAGGCATGTTTAAAAGCATAGACGTATAAAGGGACTCGTAGTAAGTTCAGCTTGACCAAAGCTTAGGACTGATGAGGGACTAGGGCTGGAAGGTGGCATCATGAGGGAAGGTGTGACTGAAAATATATTCAAATCTTAGGTCGCAGGGAGCTTTCCTTATGGGGAGATGTTTGGATTTTATCCTCAGGTCCAGAGGAAGCTCTGTAGAAGTCTTTAAGCAGGGAAATAGTATGAGAATTCGATCATTCGGGAGAAGCTCCATAGCTTGTCATTTACTGAGAGGGCATATGAAATCAGTTCTCTGTGTCAGGCAAACAAAGTGCTAAACAGAGCAGAGAAAAATGGGAAGGAAGGATCTGACACCACAGAGAAAAATCGAGCCCAAGACAGAGGCCTCCCAAGTTGAGAAACACCTCATTGAAATGAGGCATAGCTGGAGTAAGGATGGACTACTCACACCCTCACCCCATTCTTCTCTTCTACTTCCATGGGCGGAAAGACAGAGCACACTGCCCTGGCATTCACCTAAGATTTATTCCCAGAGAAAAAAAAAGCAAGGAAGTAGTAGGCAGTGGTAACATGGGAATTGTAGGGTGCACAGAAATCTCTCTCAATATGCAGAAAAGTAGGGCTTCCTCATTGAGGTGTAGAGATGACCAATGCCCCATTTTGAGGTACTGTGGTTTTAGCTTCCCTAAATGGCCAGATCTGGGTCTCAGGAATCAACATCTAATTACTACCTGTAATTACTACCTGTAATTAGATATTCTTCCCAGAATTCCTCACTAAAGAAGCCAGAATAAAAATGTTTCAACAGACTTGTGAGTTGTAACAGCCCTATTTCCAAAGCATGGAACACACTGGTACAGGTCAGAGGTAAACAGAGTAAAAGAGGTTCTTGAAGAATGAGTCTCCAAATTCATCAATGCCCAGGAAGAAACCAGTACTGTGATAGTCTGAAACAGGGTGCTTTCCTCATCCTACTAGAATCTGAAGTTACGGTATATGATCAGAGCTGGTCAGAGAAGTACAGGAAATCTGACCATCTCAAGCTGCCTACACCAGGCTCAATCCTACACTGCTCTGTTCCTCCTGAAAAAAGGAAATGATGGAGATGAAGGCTGGACTCCTTCCTGTGGTCTCTGTCCCATTATCTGTTGAGAGAAGAAAACCAAGTCTGCTGAAAGCAAAAAAATTGTCTGTCCAGGCAGCAACAGCTCTTATCATTCATCCAGAGGGGCCAAGAAGGGGAGAGGCAGAAGAGGATCAAAGCCTATCGTAATAGGCCCTTGGGGAAGTTTTGCAGTCAGACCAAAGACACTCTGAGAAAAGGATGTCTTCTGTCTTCTGGGGGTGCTGGCCTTGGAAAGGAGTAGGCAAGATATGTACTGGAAATCAGGAGTGAAACCCAAAACTAGGTTTCAAATTGCTACTTGGCTTTTTTTCTTTAAAGTGATAAGCAAGCTTATTTTCCCAGTATGTGTGTGTATATATGTGTGTGTGCACGCGCACACACGCACACAGACACACTCAGCCCCAACTTTACGGAAACGTCCACATAACTGCAGCTTTAGCCAACCCCACTTCCCCATACCTTACTAGGAGTTGGTAAACCTTAAAAGGGAATACTGTCTGACTAAAGCCAGACAACTGGCCCCTTAAGAGCACATTTATAATTTATTTATGGCTTAATATTTTCCACTGATAGGATTAATAAATCATGTTTTCATTCAACTTGTTTTCTCTGAGGTATGAATTTCTCTATTTTGATACCAGATCTTAACATGTTTTATTTTGCTTGTCCATTTTCCAGTTCATTTTTGCAGCTACAGAGAGAAATTTATTAGTCTGTATTGCCGCCTTTCTGCTGTTGTGGAACTGGATTCTCTGAATACCCAACAGTCCCTCAGGGAAGCGATCTCGGACAGCGAGGTTGCAGCTGCCAAACAAAGACACCAGCAAGTTTTAGATTTCATTCAGGTAATTGTGTGTTTCTTCTGGGGTAAAAGGAAGGGAAAAGAGGCAGGGTGGAAAAGGTGACAGCCAAGCATGGGAAAGGACAGCAGCCAGGCTGATTCAAAGAACACGGTGTCTAAGTAGCCTATTGAGTTGGTTAAAATGTGGAGCTCAGGGAGATAAGTTTTCAAACAGAGTCTTAAGAAAAAGTTACAGATAAATCACAATATTACAAAGAACTGTTATCAGTCACCATGGTAGGTAGTGGTAGCTTTCCATACAGGAGAGAAAAATCACCCCCCAGAAGCAGTAACTAGAATATTATTCTTACCTTGTAGCCCATTGACAATTCTAATAGAAAGAAAAATTGTATTAATTAACTCAATATCTCAGAGAAAAAGAAAATAAAATGACCTACCAGTTTATGTTAACCCAGATCCAATTAGAACTAAAATTCCTCATGTTTTGGGCTTCTTTCTCACGGAATTGACACTTTAATATGTGGCTGTTAAGATCAGAAAATGTGTTCCCCTTCCCATGGTCTTGTCTGGTAAAGCCTATGGTAACACCTTAGGGTCTTGTGAAAGGGGTACTGACTAGTAGTCAAGAGAATTTGGATCTGGCCTGAAATTGCTTCTGAATCCCTTAGCCAAACCTGTCAATCTTTCTGTCCATCAGTTACTCAGTTCACAAAATGAGTAGAATAGCAATAGCCCCATGATAAATATCACTATAATACATATTCAGTTCAATTTGATAAACCTTTATTAAACAACCGGATGTCAGGCACTGTATGTGAGATATAAAGTTGAATTAGACATGGTCTCTTATCTTAAGGAGTTTAAAATCCATCAGGGTAGATAAGAAATGTGTGTAAATATAATTTGTAAAATGTGCTAGATGCCAAAAAAAGATATACCAAAACAAAACAAAGAAACAAATAAGCTCTGTGTCAACACAAGGAAGTAAAAATTTACTTTCCCTTGTATCAGAAACATTCCCATGAAGGATGTAATTGATATCTAGCCTGGCCTACAAGGATAGGTTAGATTACAGTAAGGTGAAATAGAATGTAGAGCATTCAAAGAGAAAATATAAACAGATAAGGCAGACAGAGCAGAAAAACAGTATTTGGGGAATGATAAGTAGTCAAGCTATTGGTTGGGACATAAATTGAGTGATGAGAGGTAGAAATCAGGCAAGAATGAAAGATGGCAATGATAGCAGATCACAAGGGCTTTATTAAAAGCCGTGATTAAGAAATCTGTACTTTATTCTGTAAGCAACAGGGAGCTACCCAAAGTTTTGAAGAAAGTTAAGTTACAGGCTCTCACAATTCTGTTTAGGATAGATTCGAGCATACTCTTGAATCTATGTATACGGGAAGGATACTCTTTCCGTATACAGTGGTACAGCCATACTGGTTGTTTATTGTAAGCATTTACTCTGGTCATGCTCACCAAATAAGGATTTGAGGACAACACTAAAGGCAGGGAAACCAGATAAGAAGTTATTATAGCTATCCAGACAAGATGTAATGAGGACTTAAGATGAACAAATGCTGTGAACTTTGGGCAAAGAAATCTCTTGTAGTCCCAACAGTCCCAATCTCCTCATCTGTAAAATAGGGATGATAAGAATAGGCTACCTCATAATGTTACTGAGAGAATTCAATGAGATAATACATATAAAACACTCGGCAAAATGCCTGGCACACAGTAAATGTGTAATACTTTATATATTCATTCATTCATTCATTCATTCATTCACAAGAAGGAGAAATTCTTTGAAATATGAATATATGAGATTCGAGGTGTTTGAAACACTCAGGAAGAAAATATTGTAATTTACTTGCAAAGTGGAGAGCAGACAAATCTTTAGGTTTATCCTACTTTCCTCATCCTGTGAATGAGATATCTTAGGTGACCTCTCAGAATAGAGAAATAACTTTCAAGAAGTTACTTTCTCCATTGGCCTGAGAATGTAGAATTTAAACATTCAAAACATTTACTTCATTGATTTCATTTCTAGTAAAAATGGAACACAGATGGTGGGCAAGGGGAGGGAAAAGGAAGAGAGTGCAGCATGAGGAGAATATGAAAGACTGGCTTATTTTTGAACTCCATATAAGGGATAGTGGAGCATAGTAAGAATAACAACAGATCAGAAGTTGGTCCCAGAGGAGGCTGGGAGGCTGAGACGGGAGGATCTCTTGAACCCAGAAGTTCAAGACCAGCGTGGGCAACACAGTAAGCGTCCATCTCTATTAAATACAAACAAAAAAATAAAAAGAAATCAAGGAGCATACATTTTTAGTCCCAAATCTTCTGATAAACTCTGGAGTATTGGACAATTCATTTGATCTCTGGGGCCTCAATTTCCTCATATGTAAAATGAAAGAACTGGACTAGATGACTTCTGTGGGTCTAGTTGGCTCTAACGTTTTATGACTTAACAACCAGAGATATTTTTAGAGGAACACTTCTCTACCCATGCCTTAGGTTCTGTTTCTGCCTTATTCCACTTATGCCTCCCTGAATCCAGTATGTTCCTCCAACAAGAAGGCTGACTTTCTTCAGTCCGTTGTGTTCTCAAACTCCTCCCAGAGTTCCCTGGCCTCATTCCTACTCCCTGACTACTACCCCTGCTCCTTTCTTTTTCATGTAGTGTAGGGCTTCACTGCCTTTTTCTCTTTCTTTTATATCACACCAGTAAGTGGGTTGGATAAAGGCAGGCCAGGCTGGGAATTCTTCAAAGTTCTAGCCTGCTCTGGTCTCCCAAAGCAGGTAACTTGAGAGCCCTCTCTACATACTTCCCTTCTAGTCAGCCAGGTACACGCAGACTTGGATAAAAGCCAATTCTCAAAGGGTTCAAAATATAACTTCTTGGTCAGGGTGAAACAAGACCATTTCCCTATACTCGTAGCCTTCAGTGAACCACCTTGCTTCCTTGCTTCTCCCAACATGAATAATTTCACTGAGTGGAGACAATTCAACATCATCTCTCCCTTTATGTTGACTTTGTGGTCTCGGTCTCCCTCTCTCTCTCTCTCTCTCTCTCTCTCTCTCTCTCTCTCTCTCTCTCTCTCTCTCTCTCTCTCTCTCTCTCTTTCTTTCTCTGTCAAAATGAAAACCAGCTGTAGCCACTCACCCATTGGTGTTCACAGCTCAGCCCACCACACACCATAACCTGCAGAGGCGACCGCCAGTCATGAGAGCATTTGTATGATTCCAGATCTAAGACAGTGTTGAAGTCACTACACAAACCAAACATTGTAAAGAGCAAGGGAGTCTATGTAAATACAGTTAGGAAAAGAAGCCAAGGAGTGCAGCCAGAAAGAGGGAGGGCTAGACCAGAGGAGGTGTAGAAAATCATAGATAAGGCATACAGGCTTTATAGACAGCACATGCAGCAGAAATGTCCAAGTGTGAAGACCTGGAGCTTGGCATATTTTGAGCTGCTAAAGCCTAAAGGGCAATTAGGCTATAATTTATATACTGTAATGCTTCAAATGCTCCTAAGCTGTAATAGAAACACAGCTCATTAAATATAGCCAATCTATCATCCCCTCGAGCACCTTGTAGCTGTGCTGTGAGAAAACCAATCACCTTTACATTTTAATAAAAATATTATCTTGCCTGAGTACAGAGAAAGGAATATAATTTACGAGATGAAAACTGAAATTTTTAAGGGGCGGGGTGAGAAATGGATACAGAATTTTTAATCAACAGACCTAGGGAATTCATGGTCTTTCTTTTTTAAAATGTGTCAGCAAGTCTTTAGAAGGTGAATTTGGACCTTAAAATCAGGGGGATTATGTTGTCAGTTACTTTTAGATCAACAGTATAAGGTAAAATGGGTGAAAATTGGCCTTCTTTTGGAGCAATTAGCTAAGTCTCATTAAACTCAATCCACAGACCTCCCTATACCCATATGGTTTTTTAAGTTTTTCTTCAGCTAAGACCTCTTCACATCACTGAGAAAAATTAAGAAGTAAATATTGTTTCTGCATACTTCTAAAAAAAATTCTACACTAAATCCCTCTATTCATCGCCAGCAATAAAGCTGAAACAATCTTATCCAAAGAGAGCAGGTAGATTATTTACTAATAATTATATTAGCCTCCTAGGGTTGCTGTAACAAATTCCCATAAACTGGGTGGCTTAAAATAACAGAAATGTATTCCCTCACAGCTCTGGAGACCAGAAGTTTGAAATTAAAGTGTTGGCAAGGCCACACTCCCTCTGGAGGCTCTGGAGGAGAATCTAGTCTCTGTCTCTTCAGTTTCTGATGGCTGTTGGCATTCTTTGACTTCTGGCCACATCAGTTCAATCTCTCTTTCTGTAGTCACATTGCCTCCTTCTCTTATGTCTGACAAATTTCCCTCTGCCTCACTCTTACAAAAATGTCCTTATGAGGACATTTGTTGTTAGAATTAGGATTTGCATAGAAAATCCAGGATAAATGCCTCCTCTCAAAATCCTTAACTTAATCGTATCTTTTGCCATATAAAGTAATTACTTTGTATCATATCAAATAATATTCATAGGTTCTGCAGATTAGGATATGGATGTATTAAGGGGGATTCCATATTCAGCCCGCTACAGTAATCATGATTGTCATTATAAAAACTGAACATTTTATAACAATGTGTAGTTGATAAAGTACACTCGTCTACATTATCTTACTTAATCCGTATAATAACTCTCTTTGCAGGTAGAGATCTAAAGAATTAGATCATTCATTCATTCATTAAACAGTCATTTTTTGAGTGCATACCTACTCTGCAAAGCTGAAAGCAAAAAATACCAAAACACAATCCCTGTCCTTGTCGGGCATTCTAAAAGCTCTCCACAGTCATGCGGTGCCTTTAAAATAACTTTCAACAAGTTTATGCTGCATGAGGTAGGGCCAGTAAAAGCCAGCTGAGAGAACAACAATCTCATTGGGAAAATTCATCTGAGTCTCATCTGGGATTCCCACTTTGGCTTTATCCCCAGACTTTAGATTTCTCCCTTCAAAATGGCTTAGTGCCTCCTCATGGGCCTGCCTACTGCTGAACTTCCTGCACAACTGACCAAGCTAAAAAAGCCTGAAGCTCAATATCATGCTTTCATCACTGGCCCTGAATACTCTGCTGAGTCTTGTCACCACAGGACTGACAAGAACTAGAAAGCAAGGGAAAACGGCTGTAGACCATACCCTTCCATTCACTAGTTCACTCTAGCTAGCTTTTCACTCAACTTGGCAGACTGAATGTCACAACTTCAGACCTACTCTGTGTTTGTTGGGAGGACCAGGTTTGTGGATATTCTTAATGAGTAGGTTTTAAGTACAGATTAAAGATCTATGAAGAAATTTTGAAAGTAAAATATAACACTGGGCAGTGTTTTAGTTTTAAAACTTCAACAATCAGAGAGAGAGATTAACCTAATGAACACCTTCTATCTGGAAGTTAGTTAATACCAAATTTCCAAATATTCCTCAAAAATCCTAAAGTTTCAGAGCTGGAAGGGACCTTGGACATCATGTAGACTAATTACCTCTTCTTACAGTTGAGTAAATGGGCCCAAAAAAGTTGGCTTGCCCAAGTAATCGAGTGAACTTAAATAGAAAGCCTACCACAAATTCCAGGGTCATAAGAAAAAAATACGTTTAACCAACAGCCCCTCCTTGAGATGGAATAACAAAAAAGCTCATGGCCCATGTCTATCAAGATCTGGAAAATTTTTGTCATCTATATGTAGAGAGTCACAAAAATCTGAGTGAATTTTATGCAAATAGGCTTCAAGGAAACTACTATTGTACTTTATAATGAAAATATCATTAAAATGACTTTGATAACCCAAAAATCAAAATGGAACAACTTAAAATGGACTACTCTAGAAATGCAAGGATGTTTAAATTATTTAAGAATAAACTGTTTAGGCCGTTTTGAACTTTAGAAGCCCTTACTCTATATGTAAGAATGTAGTAAGTCTAATATATAAAGTCAATAATTTTCTACTAACATAGGTCCAAAAATCTCTACTTAGCAAAAATATTGCAGTACAGCTTTGCTTTTCTAGTTCACATATAAGAACTACGACTACATTTCTTTCTTAAGATATTCTGAAATTCAGGCTTTATCATATGCGTTCACAATATCTTAATGAGGAATATTTAATTAGAATCTGAGAGATAATAACCCTTTATATGTGTGAGTAATGTACCCTGCGGCATCACAAAGCACTTTCAAATTCATCACTTCAACTAATCAGCCCAGCAACCATGGGAGGTATAAAGGAAAAATGTTTTGGCCATATTTTACAAATAAAGCAACTAAGGCTCAGAAAGGTCAAGTGACTTGCTACGAGTTAGTATATCGCTAATAAGTGATATATCCCAGCTAGCATCCAAGTCTTCCACTATTTTCACTAAATGACAGAACCTCTCTGGTAAAAATATGCAAAACACAAAATATTACAAAAAAAAGAGGTATTTTCTGGCTTAACAAATCTGTGTTAAAAATATTTTACTCTTGCTCAAAACTAATATTGTGGAAAATGGATCAGATCATCTTGGACTCTCAGGGAAAGGTATTCTATTTTAATCATTGCTTGATAACTTACTGTCTTTTACCATTTTATTCCAAAGCAAATAGATGAAGTTTGGCGGGAAATGAGATGGATCATGGATGCTCTACAGTATGCAAGATACAAGCAACCAGTTTCTGGCTTGCCCATCACTAAGCTGATAGATCCCTCAGATGAGCAGAACCTAAAGAAGATTAGTTCTACATCATCATCACATATAGACTGTCTTCCATCCCCACCCCCATCCCCAGAGATGCACAGAAGAAAGGCAGTGAGTGGTAAGCAATGAGATCTGAAGTTCTGTTGTTTAGTCCCTGGACTTTTGGTCTTCTCTTCGCTGATAAGGACTTTCGTGCTGAGGTATTGGTTCCAGAAAGTGGTTGAAAACACTGCTCGGGGTCAGAGTCTAACAGCATAGAGAAAACAAAATTGGAACAGTAGAGAATAGGAAACTAGAGCAGTAACTTAAGATCAGTGCCATTTGGGGGCAGGGAAGATTCATTCTAGTTCTAGCTCACACTTACAAGATGCAAAAGGATATAAAGCAGGGATACGGTTTCAAAGATGCAGAATGGGGACCGCTGTGATGCCAGGTGAGGGCCACACAAGCCAAGGGAATCTGAGCAAGACAAACTAAGGAAGGAGAACAGGCCCAACCTCTATTAAACAGCATCTGACAAGAATGAGGCAGGAAGCAGGCCCCAACCTGGGTGAGAGTTCGAGAAAAACTTCCCATCCACATAGCACAATGTTTTAGAGTGCAAGGTGGGAAAGAGGGAAACCTTGGATAAACTAGAATCCTGAAACTGAGTGCATGTAAGTAGCGTGGCCTCATCATGGATATAATGAACTTTAAACAAGTTGGAGAAGGTAACTAGCAAGGCACCTCTCCACCCTTGGGTATTAAGTGTAACAGCAAAAACCTGACCCGGTTAATATAAATTTCTACAAAATACCTCTATGCTTTTAAGTAGAGAGAAAGCATACTAGGTAAAGGCAATAAAAAGCTCTTGCCTAGCCATGCTTAGACTAGTGCCATTTTCTAGTCAATGAAAGTAATGGCAATTCAAATCATCTTTCTTGATTCAATAGTTTGTAAGAGCTCCAATTTTGCAAGCTTCATAATAATATTTTTAATAAATAGGCCTGATTTGTGGACTTGTCCCGTAGAGGGCGGCATGGTGTAACAGAAAGAGCTTGCACTTAGAAATCAGAGACCTGGATTCAAATCCCAGGTTTGTTTTACTAGCTGTATGAGCTTGAGTAGATTACTACATCTGACTCTCAGTTTCCATGTATGTAAAATGAGAATAATACCTATACCTTGAAGAGTTACTGGTGAATAAGGTAATCTATATCAAAGATGCATGGCATCTAATAGACAATATATTGTCAATATCATATTTAATGTTATTTTTATTATAGAAAACTTTACTGGGAATCTGAGCCTTTTCTCTGAGTAAGTTTGTGTCTGCACCTGTATTTTAAAAAACTCCAATGTGTTAAGCCAAAACCTGACAAGTGGAAGAACTTAGGAGACAGCTAATTTACGTTACCAAAGGAGTCTATGACTTACCAAATAACTCAACAAAATATTTAAGTAGAGTTTCTAGAGTGCATTTTTATAGACTGCCACTGGGCTAGAGATACAAATCAAATATCTCTGCCAGAAGTTAGGCTGATAAGAGAAACAGATATATTAACAAAAAATTACCTGATAGTTGCATACCTGCTATGAAGTTTATCAGAGGCACTAAATATTAAACTCCTATGATCAAAAAGAGCTTCCTGGAGGAGGTGATGGAATCTGGTATGAAGGATAAGCAGGAGTTGAGCAGAAAAACAGGAAAGAGAAGAGCATTATAGGCAAAGAAAGCAGATTATACAACTGTTTGTAGTTTAGGGAATTGCAAGCAGTTTGGCTGAAACTCAGGATCTAAGAACATTGTTCATTCTTTTCTACTTAAAAAAATATATTTATTTACTTGTCACCCTCTACGTGCCAGGCTCTCTCTGAAGTAACAGGGATACAGTGATAAATAAAGCAAAGTATCTGCTCCCGTAGAGCTTACTTACATTCTAGAAAGAGGGACAAACAATGAAAACATAAACAAAAAAGATAATTTCAGGTCGTGAAAATTCCAGCGTATAATACAAAACAGCAGTAGGGGTGGGAGTAGGCAGGAAGTGTGTTGAATTCACTAGGATAATGCTCAGCAGAGACCTATCTGGAAAGATGACATTTGAACCAACCCCAGAAGAAGAAGCTAGTAATGCAGAGATCTGGAGTTGGAATATTCCAGACAATAAAACAGCAAAAGACCCTGAGGTAGGTGAGGAATAGAAAGAAGGCCAAGATCTTTGACACACAGTGAACAAAAGGGTAGATTGTGAGACATAGGGTAGAGAGCAAGACAGAAGCCAGAAGCCAGAGTAGGCAGGGTTCTGTAGGTCATAGAAAAAGTCTGGATTGTATCCTGCTTGTGATGGAAAGCCATTGGAAACTTTTAAACAAGGATTGATATAATCTGAATTACTCTTTAAAATCAAATCGGGTTGCTGTATGAAGAGACCCTAAGGGGGAAATATTGAAGCAAGGAGGCAACTTAGAAAGTTATTAACGAAGGAGACACCAAGTTTTCTGGCTTTGGGTGCCTCGTGGTATCATGATGGCACTTACCAAAAAAAGGTAAGAGAGAAGGAAAAACAAGCTTGGGTGGTTGGGCATGTTGAATTTGCGTTGGCTTTGGAACATTCCGTACAAAAGGAAACATTCAGCAGAAAACAAGCTGCATGGAGTCTAGAACTCAGGAAAGAAAACTGGGCTAATAATATAGATTTAAGAATTCGTTAACATGTGAATGACGTTTGAAGCTAGGAAAATGCTTGGGATTCCCTAGAAAGAGGAGGTAGAACAAGAAGAGGAGACTGTGGAAGGATCCCTGTGGAATGAAGCATCAAGACATATTAGACTAAGAAGGAACAACCAGAGAAAGATTAAAAAAAAAAAAAAAAAAAAAAAAAAAGAGAGTAGTGTCACAGAATCAAAATGTGTAGAGAAAGGTTAAATTCAAAAACTGAAAAGCTTCAGTTATTTTGCTTTTCTCAACAAGGAAGTCATCAGTGAGAGCAGTTTTTGAAGGGAAAGAAATAGAAACTGAACAGAAGCAAATCAGGGAGTAAATGAGAGGTAAAGAAGGAGGACAGGAATTTTCACTCTTTCAAAATCTTGGCTGCAAAAGGGAAGAAGGAGGGAAGGTAGTAGCTAGAGAAGTGTGGGGTTGAAAGGGCATTTTTTTAAGGCAGGAAAGCTATGTATGCTACGATGTCCTACAGTTTGTTTAACTCTACAAACAACTCTTCATTTCTATTTCCACCTTTGCAGCCCTTGTCTGCCCTCTCAGCTCACAGAACCTTCCCAGTGTTTAATCTTCTCTTGGCCACAAGGTCCTTAGTGGATTCCTCCCTGGCTGTATGAGGGTGGCCTTCTCTATGCCACAGAAGTGCCAAACTCTCACGTTGGCCTGAGGACGGGTTGCACCACTCCCTGCTAAGAGGATCTGGCCAATTACATTCAGATTTTATTATTAACTTAAAATGTGAGTGATCATCATTCTGTTTCTTAAAATATAACTCTCTCTTGGGTCCATTTACTTCTTGGAAGCCAAGATTCCATGAGCTATGAAACACAAAGATGTGGAAAGCTGCAAATGAGAAATGGAACCCAGTGACGGGGAAGTGCTGTTGAAAGCTGGGGAGAAACATTCAGTGTCCTACCCCTCACAAAAGCAGAAGCATTTCAGAGCAATGAAATCTGTCACTGCATTCTCTGTCCTTCTCACAAGTGTGACCACTTTGAATTGTTCAAAAGCCATTCATGAAAGCGGGGAAATGCAGTTTAGAGGAACATACCTGCTGGGTTACCCGCAGGGCAAAGTTTGCAGCACAATTCCATTCTGTGTGTATAGGATTCACTAACTTCTACAGAGCCTGCTAGAAATATAGAGCCTATCACAAACCTAGCCTCTGGTGCCAGCCCAAGATTCTGTTTTAAGGCTGTTGAGTATCTTGAATTTGTTTGCATGTATCTGTTAGGAGTAGGGGATGGAGAGTGGAACTCTTTCACTTACTTCCCATTTCTGTGTGGTTTTCAAAACACAAAGTAGAACTCTTGTGAGTCAATTAAAATTAAGCATCTCTCAAGGACCCAAGGGGGAAAGTTGGCTCCTAGAAAAGGCAGCTCAAGGCAGGGGGTGGAATTATTTGGTCCATCACATGGGTATTTTCTCTCCCACTCCTTTTCTGTGGGTATAGTGGTCACAGGCAGCAGCAATTTTTTTTTCCAGTACTGCTGTTTCTCCTAGTGACACATGGGTGAGGCAATAGAGGGGAGGGGGGAGTTGTTTCCTTCAGATGCATTTGAAAGTTATCCTGATCTTCCAAATGTAAATCTTGGTAACCTTTTTCCAGATGATGTTAAGAGCACTATGGCAGAAAATACATAGCTCAAAAAAAATCAACAGGAATCTGAAGGTATTATTTCTCTTGGGATATCAGAAGGTGAACAAAACCCGGAGGTTCTACCCAAGGCCTGATGAAAGATTCAGTAAAAGTCTTCATGTATAAATTATTTAAAGACTACTCAGACACAGTGGAAATAAATTCACTGAAGCACAAATTTTATATATATATAGAGAGAGAGATATAGAAATAGATATAGAAATGTATATATATATATTTAGACAATACATTAAAACTGTGAAGATCGATTTTGGGGCAAATATGGATTATTATTCTTTACTTTCTGTCCTGCCATGCCCCCTGCCTTTAAGAAAAAAGCAATAGCTTTAAGTCAATTATTCTTTCCTGAAGTGTCATCTCCCCATAACGCCCTCAAAATCCACATCAACTCTACTCTGCTGTTGTTGGCCTGACCCACAGAAACCAGGAGTTACAACACTCATTACAATGGCAAGAAAGCCAAGCTTCCTAAGCCAGCACTAATACTATGAGCAGAACTTTCATCAAACAGCTCCTGGGTCAACCAGAGGGGAAATTCAAGGCTCTACCAGTCCTGGCCTGCCCAGTGGGCCCTCTCAGGGAAATTGAGGAGCATAAGCAAGTTTATTAAAATAACAACTGGGCAAGGTGCCTACAATGGTTAATGGAGCATATGGCCTGAATCTGGGGATGGAAGTTGCACTTTGCATTCTTTTCCAGGAAGGGAGGGAGCAGCAGTGGCCTAAGTCCTTGGAAACTCTCCTCAGTGCCCTGGCTGGCATCCTGGAGATTTTCCCAGACTGTTCTGGGAGGGGTATCCCACCCTAAGCAATAGGTTCCACTAAGTCTTCTAATAAATAATACAATCACCATGCAAGTCAAATATTTAGATTCCCACTACAGCAGTGTTTCCCAAGTGTGGGTCCATGAACCAAGGAGATAATATTTACCACTTAATATTCAAGCTCTTTTGCATCTCCTTCCTAGGTTACTATGGTTATAACTAGGTCTTCTCTTGAAATCAAGAGAAGCTTTGAGTCAATAGTCTTTCCTGAAATGTCATCTCCCCATCTTTCCTGAAACGAAATCTCCTATCTCTCATGTTCTGGGAGCTACAGTAAATCAGTTATATCATTCACTAATTCACTCTAAAATGTAGGTTAGGAAATCTACTGGACTAGATCATCACCAGCAGAAGATACCATACAAGAAATTATTATTCACCTTTATTATCAACAGCATTCTCACCTTGAAATATATCTGATTACTGGTTTATATTTTAATGATATTAATATGTTATTCTGTATTTAGGGTGAAGAGGATTTCAATAATATTAATATCTTCTGTTTTTAAGGCACTTAAAAGTATCTTTTTTTTTTTTTTTTTTTTTTTTTTTTGAGTCAGAGATTTACTCTGTTGCCCAGGCTGGGGTGCAGTGGCACAAATTTGGCTCACTGCAACCTCTGGCTCCCAGGTTCAAGTGATTCTCATGCTCAGCCTCCCGAGTAGCTCGGATTACAGGTGCCCACCACCACACCTGGCTAATTTTTGGATTTTTTTTTTTTTTTTTTTTTTAGTAAACACAGGGTTGCACCATGTTGGCCAGGCTGGTTTCAAACTCCTGACCTCAAGTGATCCACCTGCCTCGGCATCCCAAAGTGCTGGGATTACAGGTGTAAGCCACTGTACCCAGCCCACTTAAAGTATCTTTAACAAACTAAATTACTCCTCATAGTACTTATTCATAGTACCAGTTCACAGAAGCTAAGTGATTTGCTCAAGATCATATATGCAGTAGGTAGCAAGACAGGACTTCAGTCCAGGTTTCTCTAATTTTAAGACAATTGTTCTTTCTGCTATATTTGGGCTGGCTCTTCAGTCAAATATCGCAAAGATAAAGCAAAATTATCTGGGTGATTGTTTTCAGGAATCTATGGTAGATTAAGTAAATTGGATCCTTTCAGGATGCTTTGCTTTTAGTATTATTTCTAAGAGACAGTCAAATATCACTATTCGTTATGTTCCCAGATTTCAATATTTGTTTCCGTTTCAATTCCACTCAATATGCTTTACTGAGAGTCTTCTATGTACCATTTATAGCACAAGAGGTTAATAATACAATGATGCTTAAGACACAGTGTAGTTGGGAGGTTCTCATAGTCCACTCGTATATCCATGTTCAGACTATATGATCTGGGAAATACAAAAGATTCTACACATCCCTTTGGTTGATTTGTTCCTTAGACCATTCCTTTGTTGACTGACTTACTCAATATTTACTAAGCAGAGATGAGTAAGACATACATACTGCATGCTCCCTAGAGTTCATGGTCCAATGAGGAAGACAAATAGGAAAATGGATAATTTATAATAAAACTTGGTAAATGCAGTTACAGAGATATAAATAAAATGCTCTAAGAGGCAAAAGAACCGAGCAGTTAACTCCACCTGGGGAAAACAATACAGGCTCTCCTTGAGAGATTGGGTCTTAAAATATGATACTCCATTAAAATATTAGACTGTCAGCTCATTTAAGGCACATTTCATATACTCCTTACTTTCCTCCCAGCAATGCGTTCTCACTATTCGTGTGTTGGGAGATCAAAATACAGACAGATTTTGCAAAGTGCTTGACTATGGACTGAAAGTGTCACATACTACGGTGGTTACTTCTAGTTCTGGTAATTTTTACTATCAGTCTTCTCCTGGCCCCCAAAAACTATGTCCATACCTGAACGCTCATAACCTGTGAATGTGACATTATTTTAAAAAGGGTCATTGCAGATGTAATTAAAGGTCTTGTGATGAGATCATCCTGGATTATATGGGTGGATCCTACACCCAGTGAAAAGTTCCCTTATGAGAGACAGAAAAGAAGGCACAGACACAGAAGAGAGGCCATGAGAAGACAGAAGCAGAGATAGCAGTGGCATGTTCACAAGAAATACTAACAGCCACCAGAAACTGGAAGAGGCAAGAGAAAGTATTCTCCCCCTAGAGCCTCCAGAGGGAGTGTGGCCTTGCTGACACCTTGATTTCAAACTCTGCCTTCCAGAGCTGTAAAAGAATAAATTTCTTTTATTTTTTTATTGTTGTTTTAAGCCACCCAGTATGTAGTAATTTGTTCCAGCAGCCACGGGAAACTAATACAAGATCTAGTATGTTTCTCTAGTAGCAGCAATGTCAAGAAGCCCTAAGAGTTTAAGTAATTTAACTCTGTGTACCACAAAAAGTGAATTAGATTAACTAAGTGCCACTCCTCAGGAAGTTTCCACACAGAGTCATGGAAATGCTAAGGTGGATGGCAGCAAGCAAGTCTTTGTAGTGAGACAGATTTACATTTGGCTGCCTATTCTACCATTTATCAAGAATACAAATTGGAAAATTTGATAAGCCTAAGCTTCAGTATTCTCATCGGCAAAATGAGAATTGCTGTAAGTGTTAAACAAAATAAAGCACTTAGAGCTCTTAGCATTATGGCTGGCTCACAGTAAGTACTAAGTAAATGTAGGATATTGTTTATTACCATTGTGGGTACACACAAGTACATGCACACAGCTGAACGCACTGATCAGATAAACAAAGAAGGATGTTCAACTACAGTCAATTATGAATTCTTTGGATGGGTCCTATTTCAAGTCCAATTTCAAATCCTCAGTTATCTTCTCTTCCTCCTCACTCCTAAGGCACCTACCCCTGCTATCATCAAAAACAATCAACAATTTTGAAATCCTGTTACTTGCAGTGTCCTATTTTTCCCACTAAAGACTGGAAAAAGTACTAAGGCTTTTTAAAGAATATCAGAGTCATTGAGCCCAGGCCTTTATACATTTCTCTCCTTGTAACCTGGAAATATATGTTTCTTCTTTCCTAACCACTTACCTCTGAGGACAATGTGTCCTTCCTTCTTTCTCACTAAGCACCAATGCCAGCACTGGTGCTCACAATTTATCACCCCTCTTTATTATCTCATCAACCTCACCACTCATATATTCAACCATTCTCTCTCCAATAGTTTCTTCTCTACACTCACAAATAGCTTCCTTCAGCTTGGCTACCCACATGCTCTCAGTTCATCCCCTCCTTGACGTTTTGGCTTTCCCTCAGCTCAACCTGTCCCAAATTAAACTTACCATCCATTCTACCCCCCCCCCCACCCAAATCAAGGCTGAAATTTAACTCCTTTAATTCCCTGTCTTCCTAGGAATCACAGTTTGATATCTACTAATAACTTTGGGGCCATACACTCACTTCTCCCAGTTATCTGGAACACTTGTCCCTAAAACTTTCACATAGTCGGTTCATTTGATCACTGAGTTCTCACCTAGACTCCCCTTTGTACAGTGATGCTTCCTCCCCTGGCCACCTTATCAAAAGCATCTTCCTCCTAAGTCACTCTCCAGTTAAAATCCACTTTCATTGTCTTCACAGAACTTCACACTACCCAAAATTAATCTTATGTGTTTTCTGACTTACTGTCTAATCCAATCTCTTTGAGCTATTTGAAAGCAGAGACCATATCTGTCTAGCACAAAATAACTGTTCTGTAAACATCTCTCCATGAATGACTTTCCTGGACTTTTATTTTCTTCCACACAACCACAGCTCTTGCTTAGCCCCATAGCCTGAACAAGATAAACATTTGGAGGGAAAATATAGCTTGGACCACAGCTTCCCAGCTGGCCTCCCTGCTATCTCTTCCTCAGCAAGTTGATCTTACATCCTAGTTGCTATCCTAAATCATAGCTCTCATCTTGTCAATTCTTCAAAATTCTTTGATGACTACCCACTGGCTACAAAATAAGGTACAAACTCCTTATCTAAGCATTCAGTACCCTCCTCTGGTTCCACCCTACCTTTTTAAAAATTAAATGCTGTTTTTAAAAATGTTTTTTGAAATAATTGTAGACTCCAAAGATTACAAAGAAATGTACAGGAAGTCTCATGCACCCTTCCCTCAGCCCCCAACAATTTTAACATTTTATACAACTCATATAATATCAAAACAGGACTACTTGTGCTCTTTCTTCTTCCTCTCTTGTTTCTAATCCTTTTATCCTTTGCATATTTGCTATTAAAAGCTACCTCCAGTCATTTTTTAAAAGTTGATGAAGACATAAATTAATATAGACATAGAGATGAATGAATGGAAGGAGAAAAATAAATGAAATTATGGAGTATTTCATCAATCCTGTCCCAATAAAATATAATCCCCCTTTCCTACATACCTGCACTTATTTGCTGAACTTCTCTTATAAAATCTATGTTCTGCCACAGTCTCACAGATGCATACTTTCTTTATACATCCATTAAAACAGTAAACTCCCTAGAGACAGATATAATTTCTTATTAATTTTATTTCCACTCAAGAACCAAGTACAGTGCTTCTATTAGAGCAAGATCTCAAGTAATATAGAATCTTCATTGTGAATGAATGGATGAATTAAATATCTCTGCCCCAAGAGTAATTAAATATCTCCAACAGTTGGGGGATGCTTCCTAATGGAAGTTTTGTTTGAGGAAAACCTTGAACAGATCAGTAGAACTCAAAAAGGCAGAAGAGGGAATCCTTTTATTGGTAGCCATTATTTAAAGAACATATAAATTGATCTCATCCTTTGTAGCTGCTGGATAATATTCCAAGGTACAGATGCACCACAGTTATTTAACCATACCCCTCTCGGTGGATATTTAGGTTTCTAACAGTTAAGATAAAGTTTGGGTTCATATTACCGAAGACCCAAACAAGAATGTCAAAAACACAAGGTACTTTCTATCTTGTGTGAAAGAAGCTCAAAAGGAGACAAGTCAGGGTTGATATGCGGACTTAATGGTCTTCAGGCAACAAGTTCTATTTTTCAGCCCCACCATCCTAGCATGTGGCTTCTATCTCCAAGATTGCTCCATGACCTCATCCAACACATCTAGTTACAGGTAAACTGGAAGGAAAGAGAAAGAATGTAATGACCCAGCTAAGCCAGGTCCCTGTATATAGCCTTCCAGAAGTTTCATACTATACTTCCATTTCCATTTCGGTGGTCAGAACTTAATTATATCGCCATGCTTAGCTGCAGGGAAAGCTGAAAAAAGGTGGTCTTTTACATAAGTGCATTGGTGTCCCAATTAAAATTAAGATTTTGTAACTAAACAAATAATAATGGATACTGGGTAACAACCAGGAGTGAAAAGGCAAAACTGACATCTTGCCCTGCCAGTTAAGAGCAAGTATGCACATCATCTCCTATAGTAAGGAAAAAAAGCATTCCGTCTAGTTCTAGTCCCTAAAATACAAGAAACCTTGATACTGACTCCCAAACAAATCAAACTTTATCCATGAATTTTGCAATATTCCGAGGATAATCATGTCTGATTTTCCACCATCAGCAGACTGTAACCGGGTTAGAATGTGGGCTTTTTCTTCAATTAACTGTTGTATTTTTTAATGAGCAAGGTAGTCCTTCAGAATATGGAGGTGGACGGCAGCTAGGATTTGAAGTCAGGTTTACCAACTGCCACTACTGGCGTCTCCTCTTCTTCCTTCACCTTTTTAAATTCCTGCTACTTTGTCAAATGCAAAACTCACCTCTGAAATAATAGGGAATGAATAAATGAATAACATTTAGCTTTCTAGCCTGTTTCACCCTGTCCACAGCTGCCCAGCTAATAATAAAAGCGTGTGTGATGGGAATGAGGGAAGGTTGCCCTACTTCTGTCTAGGCTGGACCTGTCAGAGTTCCTCTCTTTCCTTTCCTCCCGCTAAGACCAGAGCCCACTACACAATTTGTGGGGCCCTGTGCAGAATGAAAATTGTGGGGCCCCTTGTTCAAAATGTGTAAGCATTTCAGGAGGTGACAGCAGGGCATTAAACGAAGCACAGGACCCTTCTAAGTGCGGGGTCAAATGCACTGATCCTATGCCTGTGAAGCGGGCTCCAGCTAAGACTGTATTTTTCCTAACATCAGTTTCTGGCTTCGCAGATTCACAGCCCTGCTCTGATGAAGAAGGCTGCTCAGAAGTCTTCCTCCCCACCGACAGTGACTATGACTCCAGCGATGCCCTGAGCCCCCGAGACCTGGACCTGGTCTACCTGTCATCGCACGACATTGCGCAGCAGACCCTTATTGGCCTAAGCGGCAGCGCCCCCGACGTCCTACAAGTGCACGACGTGAAAACCCCACTGGGGCCTGGCCAGGATCCCCAGGGCGAGGGCCCAAATCCCGATCGCTCATGTGCTGAGTTCCTCCATAGCCTGACCCTCACGGGATTCACACCCAAGAACCACGCCAAGACTGTGTCAGGTGCGCGGCCGCCGCTAGGCTTCCTGGGAAAACGGAAGCCAGGCAAGCACCCCCACTACGGCGGCTTCAGCCGCCATCATCGCTGGTTGCGAATGCACAGCGAGACCCAGTCGCTATCGCTCTCTGAGGGCATTTACACACAGCACCTGTCCCGGGCCTGTGGTCTGGCCCAGGAGCCCGAGGAGGCCAAGCGGCCCGGCCCTGCCCTTGATGGTCCCAGGGGCCTAACTCTGGCCCACGCTGCCAGTCTTCCTGAGGAGCGGAACAGCAGTCCCCAGGACGGGAGGCCTTCGATCCGCCGCCTCTACGTGGAGCCTTACACAGCGGCCCTGGTGGCCCAGGATGAAAAACCATGGGCTGGCTTGAGCCCGCCCTCTGGAGGCCGCAGCACCCTGCCCAGCCCCACAGGCCCCGATGTGAGCCAGGAGGACCCCACTGCCTCTCCCGTGTCAGAAATACTCAGCAGCATGCTTTAGGGAGGCCTATCCCGGCTGTCCACCCCTCCATCACTACATCACCCTTACCCCCATCCTGCCCCACTGTGACCCCACTCATTTTCACTCATTTTCAAGAGTTTTGAATGTTATAAATCCAAAGGTTACAAGTTCAGGGTCCTCCTTTTTTGGATAGAGTCAGGGGTGGAGGCCAGAGTTGCCAGTGCCATTCCCACTTCAGCCTAGAAAGGGCATGGGGGAGTTGTGTCAACATGGAATACGACATGCAATGACTCAAACATGCCACCCTGTTGGTGGCACCTATGACTGAAGTTGGCCATCCCAAAGAGAGACCCTCTGTTCTGCAGCTGGTTCTGTAATCTGACCCCTGGTTTAGGGCTCTTTCATGAGTTTGTGATTGATGACGAGAAGTTCCATAAATGAAAATAAGATTAGCATCGTTTCTCCCTCCATTCCAAACCTTCAGAAAAGTTTGAGGGAAAGACACCAGGTTGTGTCTCCAGGGCACCAGGGTCAAGTGGGCTTGACCTTGATTCCCTGTCAGCTAAACTAGGTCATTCCAAAGTACAGAGTTCTCAGGGCTCACCTTATCCAGTTTATCCATCAGTACTTATCTGATTAAATAGGCCTTGACAGGCCTTTTTTTCTTCGCATAGTGGTGTGTGGAGACCACCAGAAACAAAAGTAGAGAATTCTTCTCTTTCAGCTCTATCTTGCAAAGACAGAATAGGACAGAAAGTAGCCCTTCCTGTATACTCAGCTCCCATCCAAGCATGAAAATGAACCATAGATTGTTCCAGGGGTCAGGGAGATGGCTAAACAAAGTGAAAGCCTGAATTACAGATAAGACAGGGGAGGGAGAGAGACATGGGCAGAAATATATTTCCTTTACAATTCTAAGTTAAGCGATGTAAGTCCATGGGGGCTGTGTCTCTGAAAATCATAGTGGATCAGCTCCAGATTCTTCGGTGATGAAATTGTCATTGAACCATAAAGTGCCCTGCAGATATGGCCAGTCAGCAATGGGCTCCTCACAATCCCACAGGCATATCCACTCACCCTACATCATAATCAAGAGTCAGATTGTCCAGGGCTAGGGTGGCTGCCTTCCCCTTTCATCCTACCTCTCCTTACATCAAATTTGCCCCAAAATCATCTGGCCCAATTGGCATCAGAGAAAGTATGCTCAGAAGCCCTTACCAGTGGTTCATTCCAAGGATGTGCTAAGAAACAACTGGAAATTTTGCTTTGGTCTCATTACCTCCTATCTGAATTTCTCACAAGAATCCAAATTAGACAAATCACACTGCATATGCAGAAAAGGCACGAGTCTCTTCATCTCCTGGAGCCAAGACCCATTCACTTCACTGACGTTCTAAATGATCCTTTTCTGCTTCACAGGCATTTCAGTTAAATATTGCTCTTTATGGCCCTATCCTTGTCCACAGAGTTCTACCATTCCTCCTCAGGGGAGTTCATACAAAGTCCCCTGTTCACAATGTTATTCTGATCCCTTCCATTTTAAAAATATTTGATTTAAACATAAATAATTACCCTGCTGCAAAGGTACAGATTTGGCCCATGGCCTATGGTCATTAGAAAACTAAAGCCCAGAGCTCAGACTTTATTTTTTTAAGAGATTTTATACTCAATGAAACCCCCAAAGAATCTTGATCAGAATCACTACAGCTCCCTTTTCATGCCTGGGAGGATTTTAAAATGCAGTTTTCTTCTGTCTAAGTGAATTCTGTGTGCATGGAAAGGGAGAGTGTTAGAACTAGAAGGGATCATAAAATTCATCTAAGTCATGGGTTTACAGGTAGGGCAATTAAGACCCAGAGAGGTTAAGTGACTTGCTCAAGGTCATGGAGCTGGTTTAGTCTCAGAGATAGGGTCAGAACTAGAATCATTCCCTTTATACCAGACTGTCCCATTGGGAATTGGTCCATACCTAGTTAACTCTTGATTGTTGTCTACAGGGTGCCCCCTATTTTGTAGATCATCTACCTACTTCTGATTTCAAATTCAGCCTTTACCTAACAAGTTTCCAATATTACAGAGCTGCTTGTTGCCAGGGAATACCAACTTCATGTAATACACATCTCAGTTAAGTTAATTAATTAAAAAGTAAATTTGGGAAAAACATTTCGAATTATGCCTCCTAGTTAATAACAAGAATGGCAAAGTTATTTGCACTCAGTTTCTACTTATTTCTAATTATAAAATGGATTGTTCTGTTCAATGAGTTTGTGAGATGATATTCTAGGATTGTGAAGAACTAAGAATCCAAGGAAGTTCCTGATCCTGATCATTCTGATGGCATAGGAGGAAGTTTGTGACTGAATCAGGTGGGAGGCATTCAACAAACAGCAAAGGCAGAAACAGACCCACCCTTCTGACCCCTCATTTGGTTGGTAACTTCTGGCATACTGGACCAAAATTGCATTAATTTTAAACCTGCTATTTTATATTGGGGACATAAGGTTATTTTTTCATCTTCTGGGAGGAAAGAAGGCATGCCCACAAAAAGAATAATGCATGTTACATTTTAATGGGCATACTTAAATCAATTGAAAATGTATTTTATTAGCAATATTCCTAAATAAAAGTGGTATTTTATAGCTTCCATAATTAGCTATTATTCAGGTAGGTTTCCCCATACCTCCACTTTGCAATATTTTGTGAGCCCAGTTTAAATTAATCCATTCTTGTGAGGGACAACTGTGTTCTCTAATTCACAGTCCTTTATTCATTTGGCCGATCTCCTATGTATAGAGACTTTACAATGTCTGAGGATATTTTGTTTTATTTTATTGTTTTTGTTTTGTTTAATTTTGGATACAATGGATTTTTGTCTTTCACTGTTTTTTTGTTTTTAATCCAATATGAGAGTCTCTGAAGGAAACTGCCCCAGGTCTTCTTTTCCAGGGTTTTTCTAACATGCTTGATCAGCTTTCGTCATTTGTGAAAATCCTCAAAAATCCTTGATTGAGGTTCTCCCATATGTCTATCTCGATTCTAAGTCCCATTGAGATCCAAAGAATCAAGTGTGAAACATAGTCCTGGGCCACAAGAAGCTCACAATCTGATCTAAGAATGTAATCATATGTTCACCATACATCTTCTCAACAGTCTCTTAGAAGAGGCAGGAGCCTGTCTCCTCAGCCAGACAGACATAGTGCATGTTGGGCTACATCGTTGATTTCTTCTCGCTGTATAGACTCTTGAGGGAGTACAATCTGGAAAATGCAAGTCATGGATGTATATGTTTGGCAACTACTTAACAAAGCTAAAACATCCTCTTAATTGGCAAGGGTGCCTGGGAGACAGTAATTAAAAACATTCACTCCAGGGAATGAGTATTTTAAGAAGTAGGTACTTAAAGATGAGAGTCATTCCCTTTAAAGAACATTCACTAATGTTCGAAGCAATAATTACACTGGAGAAAATTGTTTCATTTGGTTTGAAAATTGAAGCAAGTTAGTAATAATATTTCGCCAGTCCTCTTTCCTGAAGGATCCCAAAGCACTTTATGAAAAGCAATGACTGAAGCCTTGTTGTACTCCCTTAAAGAAACCTTGTCCAGGAGCCACCTGGCAAACACCTACCGTGTCCTAGCCAGGAGATCATGCCAGACAAGTGGAAAGGAGGACTGGCCCCTCGTTCATTGTTATCCTGCCACACAAATGTGTGCCCTGGTGAGTTTGGAGCTCTTCCCTTGAAGATAACTCTGTTAGACAAGGAGACATCCCAGAAAATACCTCCTTGGTCTCCTCTGGTTCTTCATCCTCCAACCAAGATGTACTTACTTTCTCTTGGAGAACTAACTTAACAGCTTAAGTTAGGTATGTCTGCAATGCATTTAAGTTGCCTAGTTATGTCAACAAGACACAGAATTCACTGGCTTCTGAAAATATACACGTTAGGAAGGTGATAACATTTTTCTACAGCTCTCACAACTTTGTATGTAGCAGAGCTACAGCAAAGAGTGTGCATCTCTTGGTATATGTGCTTATTAAGCTATCACATACCAATTAGAGAAAGTAGCTATAGATTAACAAAGAACACTCTCTAAGAATTCAAACTGGGTCTTAAAATTCGAGGGGCGGACCAAGATGGCTGAATAGGAACAGCTCCAGTCTCCAACTCCCAGCGCAAGCAACACAGAAGACTGGTGATTTCTGCATTTTCAACTGAGGTACTGGGGTCACCTCACTAGGGAGTGCCTCACAATCGGTGCTGGTCAGCTGCTGCAGCCCAACCAGCGAGAGCTGAAGCAGGGCGAGGCATCGCCTCACCTGGGAAGCACAAGGGGGAAGGAAATCCCTTTTCCTAGCCAGGGGAACTGAGACACACAACACCTGGAAAATCGGGTGACTCCCACCCCAATACTGCGCTTTAAGCAAAGGGGCACACCAGGAGAATATATCCCACACCTGGCTGGGAGGGTCCCACACCCACGGAGCCTCCCTCATTGCTAACACAGCAGTCTGAAAGCTAACTGCAAGGCAGCAGCCAGGCTGGGGGAGGGGCGCCAGCCATTGCTGAGGCTTAAGTAGGTAAACAAAGCCGCTGGGAAGCTCGAACTGGGTGGAGTTCACAGCAGCTCAAGGAAACCTGCCTGTCTCTGTAGATTCCACCTCTGGGGACAGGGCACAGTTAAAAACAACAACAACAACAAAAGCAGCAGGAACCTCTGCAGACACAAATGACTCTGTCTGACAGCTTTGAAGAGAGCAGTGGATTTCCCAACACGGAGGTTGAGATCTGAGAAGGGACAGACTGCCTGCTCAAGTGGGTCCCTGATCCCTGAGTAGCCTAACTGGGAGACATCCCCCACTAGGGGCAGTCTGACACCCCACACCTCACAGGGTGGAGTAGACCCCTGAGAGGAAGCTTCCAAAATAAGAATCAGACAGGTACTCTTGCTGTTCAGCAATATTCTATCTTCTGCAACCTCTGCTGCTGATACCCAGGCAAACAGGGTCTGCAGTGGAACTCAAGCAATCTCCAACAGACCTACAGCTGAGGGTCCTGACTGTTAGAAGGAAAACTATCAAACAGGAAGGACACCTATACCAAAACCCCATCAGTACGTCACCATCATCAAAGACCAGAGGCAGATAAAACCACAAAGATGGGGAAAAACCAGGGCAGAAAAGCTGGAAATTCAAAAAATAAGAGCGCATCTCCCCCTGCAAAGGAGCGCAGCCCATCGCCAGCAACGGAACAAAGCTGGTCAGAGAATGACTTTGACGAGATGAGAGAAGAAGGCTTCAGTCCATCAAACTTCTCAGAACTAAAGGAGGAATTACATACCCAGCGCAAAGAAACTAAAAATCTTGAAAAAAGATTGGAAGAATCGACAGCTAGACTAATTAATGCAGAGAAGGTCATAAACAAAATGACAGAGATGAAAACCATGACAAGAGAAATACGTGACAAATGCACAAGCTTCAGTAATCGACTCGATCAACGGGAAGAAAGAGTATCAGCGATTGAGGATCAAATGAATGAAATGAAGCGAGAAGAGAAACCAAAAGAAAAAAGAAGAAAAAGAAATGAACAAAGCCTGCAAGAAGTATGGGATTATGTAAAAAGACCAAATCTATATCTGATTGGGGTGCCTGAAAGTGAGGGGGAAAATGGAACCAAGTTGGAAAACACTCTTCAGGATATCATCCAGGAGAACTTCCCCAACCTAGTAGGGCAGGCCAACATTCAAATTCAGGAAATACAGAGAATGCCACAAAGATACTCCTCGAGAAGAGCAACTCCAAGACACATAATTGCCAGATTCACCAAAGTTGAAATGAAGGAAAGAATCTTAAGGGCAGCCAGAGAGAAAGGTCAGGTTACCCACAAAGGGAAGCCCATCAGACTAACAGCAGATCTCTCGGCAGAAACTCTACAAGCCAGAAGAGAGTGGGGGCCAATATTCAACGTTCTTAAAGAAAAGAATTTTCAACCCAGAATTTCATATCCAGCCAAACTAAGTTTCATAAGTGAAGGAGAAATAAAATCCTTTACAGATAAGCAAATGCTTAGAGATTTTGTCACTACCAGGCCTGCCTTACAAGAGACCCTGAAGGAAGCCCTAAACATGGAAAGGAACAACCGGTACCAGCCATTGCAAAAACATGCCAAAATGTAAAGACCATCGAGGCTAGGAAGAAACTGCATCAACTAATGAGCAAAATAACCAGTTAATATCATAATGGCAGGACCAAGTTCACACATAACAATATTAACCTTAAATGTAAATGGACTAAATGCTCCAATTAAAAGACACAGACTGGCAAACTGGATAAAGAGTCAAGACCCATCAGTCTGCTGTATTCAGGAGACCCATCTCACATGCAGAGACATACATAGGCTCAAAATAAAGGGATGGAGGAAGATCTACCAAGCAAATGGAGAACAAAAAAAAGCAGGGGTTGCAATCCTAGTCTCTGATAAAACAGACTTTAAACCATCAAAGATCAAAAGAGACAAAGAAGGCCATTACATAATGGTAAAGGGATCAATTCAACAGGAAGAGCTAACTCTCCTAAATATATATGCACCCAATACAGGAGCACCCAGATTCATAAAGCAAGTCCTTAGAGACTTACAAAGAGACTTAGACTCCCATACAATAATAATGGGAGACTTCAACACTCCACTGTCAACATTACACAGATCAACGAGACAGAAAGTTAACAAGAATATCCAGGAATTGAACTCATCTCTGCACCAAGCGGACCTTATAGACATCTATAGAACTCTCCACCCCAAATCAACCGAATATACATTCTTCTCAGCACCACATCACACTTATTCCAAAATTGACCACATAATTGGAAGTAAAGCACTCCTCAGCAAATGTAAAAGAACAGAAATTATAACAAACTGTCTCTCAGACCACAGTGCAATCAAACTAGAACTCAGGACTAAGAAACTCAATCAAAACCGCTCAACTACATGGAAACTGAACAACCTGCTCCTGAATGAGTACTGGGTACATAACGAAATGAAGGGAGAAATAAAGATGTTCTTTGAAACCAATGAGAACAAAGATACAACATACCAGAATCTATGGGACACATTCAAAGCAGTGTGTAGAGGGAAATTTGTAGCACTGAATGTCCACAAGAGAAAGCAGGAAAGATCTAAAATTGACACTCTAACATCACAATTAAAAGAACTAGAGAGGCAAGAGCAAACACATTCAAAAGCTAGCAGAAGGCAAGAAATAACTAAGATCAGAGCAGAACTGAAGGAGATAGAGACACAAAAAACTCTCCAAAAAATCAATGAATCCAGGAGTTGGTTTTTTGAAAAGATCAACAAAACTGACAGACTGCTAGCAAGACTAATAAAGAAGAAAAGAGAGAGGAATCAAATAGACACAATAAAAAATGATAAAGGGGATATCACCACGGACCCCACAGAAATACAAACTACCATCAGAGAATACTATAAACACCTCTACGCAAATCAACTAGAAAATCTAGAAGAAATGGATAATTTCCTGGACACTTACACTCTTCCAAGACTAAACCAGGAAGAAGTTGAATCCCTGAATAGACCAATAGCAGGCTCTGAAATTGAGGCAATAATTAATAGCCTACCAACCAAAAAAAGTCCAGGACCAGATGGATTCACAGCTGAAGTCTACCAGAGGTACAAGGAGGAGCTGGTACCATTCCTTCTGAAACTATTCCAATCAATAGAAAAAGAGGGAATCCTCCCTAACTCTTTTTATGAGGCCAACATCATCCTGATACCAAAGCCTGGCAGAGACACAACAAAAAAAGAGAATTTTAGACCAATATCCCTGATGAACATCGATGCAAAAATCCTCAGTAAAATACTGGCACACCAGATTCAGCAGCACATCAAAAAGCTTATCCACCATGATCAAGTGGGCTTCATCCCTGGGATGCAAGGCTGGTTCAACATTCGCAAATCAATAAACGTAATCCAGCATATAAACAGAACCAAAGACAAGAACCACATGATTATCTCAATAGATGCAGAAAAGGCTTTTGACAAAATTCAACAGCCCTTCATGCTAAAAACGCTCAATAAATTCGGTATTGATGAAACGTACCTCAAAATAATAAGAGCTATTTATGACAAACCCACAGCTAATAGCATACTGAATGGGCAAAAACTGGAAAAATTCCCTTTGAAAACTGGCACAAGACAGGGATGCCCTCTCTCACCACTCCTATTCAACGTAGTGTTGGAAGTTCTGGTTAGGGCAATCAGGCAAGAGAAAGAAATCAAGGGTATCCAGTTAGGAAAAGAAGAAGTCAAATTGTCCCTGTTTGCAGATGACATGATTGTGTATTTAGAAAACCCCATTGTCTCAGCCCAAAATCTCCTTAAGCTGATAAGCAACTTCAGCAAAGTCTCAGGATACAAAATTAATGTGCAAAAATCACAAGCATTCTTATACACCAGTAACAGACAAACAGAGAGCCAAATCATGAATGAACTTCCATTCACAATTGCTTCAAAGAGAATAAAATACCTAGGAATCCAACTTACAAGGGATGTCAAGGACCTCTTCAAGGAGAACTACAACCACTGCTCAGTGAAATAAAAGAGGACACTAACAAATGGAAGAACATACCATGCTCATGGATAGGAAGAATCAATATCGTGAAAATGGCCATACTGCCCAAGGTTATTTATAGATTCAATGCCATCCCCATCAAGCTACCAATGAGTTTCTTCACAGAATTGGAAAAAACGGCTTTAAAGTTCATATGGAACCAAAAAAGAGCCCGCATTGCCATGACAATCCTAAGTCAAAAGGACAAAGCTGGAGGCGTCACGCTACCTGACTTCAAACTATACTACAAGGCTACAGTAACCAAAACAGCATGGTACTGGTACCAAACCAGAGATATAGACCAATGGAACAGAACAGAGTCCTCAGAAATAATACCACACATCTACAGCCATCTGATCTTTGACAAACCTGAGAGAAACAAGAAATGGGGAAAGGATTCCCTATTTAATAAATGGTGCTGGGAAAATTGGCTAGCCATAAGTAGAAAGCTGAAACTGGATCCTTTCCTTACTCCTTATACGAAGATTAATTCAAGATGGATTAGAGACTTAAATGTTAGACCTAATACCATAAAAACCCTAGAAGAAAAAAAAAGCAACGGCAGCAAAAGCCAAAATTGACAAATGGGATCTAATTAAACTAAAGAGCTTCTGCACAGCAAAAGAAACTACCATCAGAGTGAACAGGCAACCTACAGAATGGGAGAAAATTTTTGCAATCTACTCATCTGACAAAGGGCTAATATCCAGAATCTACAAAGAACTCAAACAAATTTACAAGAAAAAAACAAACAACCCCATCAAAAAGTGGGCAAAGGATATGAACAGACATTTCTCAAAAGAAGACATTCATACGGCCAACAGACACATGAAAAAATGCTCATCATCACTCGCCATCAGAGAAATGCAAATCAAAACCACAATGAGATACCATCTCACACCAGTTAGAATGGCAATCATTAAAAAGTCAGGAAACAACAGGTGTTGGAGAGGATGTGGAGAAATAGGAACACTTTTACACTGTTGGTGGGATTGTAAACTAGTTCAGCCATTATGGAAAACAGTATGGCAATTCCTCAAGGATCTAGAACTAGATGTACCATATGACCCAGCCATCCCACTACTGGGTATATACCCAAAGGATTATAAATCATGCTGCTCTAAAGACACATGCACACGTATGTTTATTGCGGCACTATTCACAATAGCAAAGACTTGGAATCAACCCAAATGTCCATCTGTGACAGACTGGATTAAGAAAATGTGGCACATATACACCATGGAATACTTTGCAGCCATAAAAAAGGTTGAGTTTGCGTCCTTTGTAGGGGCATGGATGCAGCTGGAAACCATCATTCTTAGCAAACTATCACAAGAACAGAAAACCAAAGACCGCATGTTCTCACTCATAGGTGGGAACTGAACAATGAGATCACTTGGACTCGGGAAGGGGAACATCACACCCTGGGGCCTATCATGGGGAGGGGGGAGGGGGGAGGGATTGCATTGGGAGTTATACCTGATATAAATGATGAATTGATGGGTGCTGACGAGTTGATGGGTACAGCACACCAACATGGCACAAGTATACATATGTAACAAACCTGCACGTTATGCACATGTACCCTAGAACTTAAAGTATAATAAAAAAAAATTTAAAAAAAAAAAAGAAAAAGAATTCAAACTGTTGCATGGTCACTTTATGAAGTCTAAATATTTTTCCAGATGATTTAATGAAGCAAACCTGGACTTTTTTCTTCAAGGTCATATCTTTAAGGAAATTTTTAAAATAGCTATTTGGAAAGCAATGGTATCTCTTCATAGGTAATAGGGTGAGCAAGGAAAAAAACTGTTTTCTTTGCTGGTCACCTCTCATAAGATGTTCAAACACATGGCTTATGACTGTTAAGCTAAACTTCAATGCGGCCTTACAAACAACAAGGGTAGTGTATTTGAAACCATGTTGTACCGCTTGGAAACTTGTTCTAAGATCTTAATACAGACTTTTTCTGAGGTGTTGAACTTTGCCATTAGCAAAAAGTATTTTTAGAAAAATCCATTGACTGTTTATGAAGCACTGATTTTGCCATATTTCTGGTCTCTGCTTTTTCCACCGCATCTGCACACAGCAGTTATATTTGTTTTTTCAATTATTTCTTCTATTTCCACTAATAATGACTTTGTAAAACAGTTATTCAAAAGGATGATTGGTTTTGTTTAACAATTGTATAGGTGGGCTGTGAAAAATATTCTATTGTGATAAAGGAAGTAGGAGATTTGTTGTTGTTTTAAATATTATCATAGGGTCTTTCTCCTACAGATATATACATTTTTTTTATTTTAGCAAAAGCCAATATTTAACTTAGTGGCAAAGGTTATGAAGCTATTAGTTAAGGCTCTTTGCTCCTCTTCCTGCAGTCCATAACATGAAAGTCTGAATATACTTTCACAGTAATCACCCTCCAGTGACTGATTTTCAAAAGCCAAGTCTGGCAAATTATTGTAAGTCACTCTGAGTTGCTGTGTTGCCTCTTGCCTTGTGAAAATCAGATGTTTCGGGGTATCCCATGTATGTGACCACAAGCATCAGTTTGATGTTTGTGATTTTTTAAAAAAGCGTGTGCATGTGTGTGTGCGTGTGTGTGTGGTGGTGTCAGAGAGATGTTTCATAGAAAAAATAATTTAAGTGACATTCTTATCTGGCAGTATTTAATTGCTTCCTTCCTAATGTGTACATAGCAATCTGGCTGATTATTGGTTATTTGTTCAGAATTTATTGTATCTTGTTGCTGTGTATGCAACTGAGTGTATGTTAAAGTTTAGACTTCAGTACGCTATCTGCACAATTTTGTGTGCTTTAAACCTCTGTAAATATGCAGATGAATCATGATCATGTATGGTGTGTTAAATGTGACTTCCAGTCTTGAAACAAAAATATTTTATTGTATGTACATTTGAAAACTATTTGAAAAATCTAAATGTATATTGTAAATGTCCAGTATCCTCAGTCAAAAACAGCACTGGTAAACTGTATGCTTCCTCAACCTACCAATTTATAAGAGGTCAGGGATTAATGAGAATTAAGGTAATTTTTCTAATGGCCTGTATTTTTGGTAATTTCTTACCTGCCTAAGTGTATTTTCAAGAAAAATTGTTGACAGAAGAAATCTAAGCTATCAGAGGGAATGACTTTATTTCATAAGCATTAATTATACTTTATGTCTTTCCTAATATTGTTGAAATCTAAGTCAAGCATGAAGTCAAAAAATATTTTCGATTGTTCGTTAGATTTTTTGCTGTTCAAGGGACAGTTTCCAAGCCCATTTGTCTTAAGTGTGGAAAAATGTTGATTCAATAATAAATAGAATTCTTAATACTTGGCTTACCTAATGCTTTTCCTTGTCTCAGGAAAGACACAGATTTTTCGCCTGAGCTTTTAAAATCTCCTCACTGAAACTTTGGAAGAATTATCATTTGTGGCATTGCTTTGGCAATTATCAGCAAAGTCTGACCAGCTGGCTCTTGATTAATCAGTACCATTCAAGTTATTTCTCTTTCATAATTGGTTATTGCCAAGTATTGAAAATACAGCAGCAGATCGTCACAGCAAATACTCTCACCAAGTTGCACCCAGGAGCTTGGCCATCATAATCTCGCATCTTCCTCCACTGCATGCACGTTTAAATGTCTTTGGTGCATTGCAGCATGCGCTGTCCCATCTCAAATTCTCCAACCCTTCTATTTCCACACCCATGAAGCTCCTTCTACCCCTACTCCCGCTGGCTGAGATTTGAGATTTCTTCTGTGTTTGAGAACACTACAAAGAGATTGCTTCCACCCTAGGAACCTGTACAAAGTTTCCCCTGAATTCCCAAGGATGGGAACTGTGCTGCTTTGGACCACGTATTTGTCTTATGCTGTTTTACAGAATTCTTTTACACACAGACGAATTCAACCCTTTATTGGCATGTTTGTGGTCAGCTTTCTTGACAGTCTCAGAGGGCTGTTTTGTTGTCCTGGCCAAATATGCTGTTTTCCCTCTGTAAATTGTCATCTTTGTAAGCAAACCATTACTTTCTTTTCCTAATTCTTTCTCTAAATAAAAGTTTACCCTCTTTTTCAAACCAAACAGATGACATTCTTCTCTAATATCCCCTGTCTTCTATGAGCACTCTTGGGGTGGTATTGGAGTAGGGACAGAATGAAGTAAAGAGTAAGAGGAGGCTTTTCAAATGTAACCTGCTAAGTAAGAAGTATGCCTTCAGGGAATGCCTAACCTTTTTGATAAGTTACGCCAAGCAATATGCAGTATTTCTATCTGCCAACAAGAAATCACTCCTTCTTCTCCATAATAAAAGGAAATCATTTTAGGGAAGTAAGCAAGTTTAAACCAAGCATTTCTTATCAATTTAAAGTGACTCCTAGACAGGAGAAAAACATTCATAAGGAAATTATCTTACCGATATTATAATGTCAAGCAAGTTACATCTTTGCAATGATTTTTTGACTATGCAAATGCATTTCCTCTTCAGGTAGCATGTGGCATTCCCATCTTTACATGATGCCCCTTCTAATGGCCTGTCCTATCAAACGTTGCATTAAGGTATTTTGCCAAAGAAAGTACTAGTGTTAGATACTGACTACAGGAATTCAGGCACCAGTTCCATACTAGACTAGACCAGATGCTCTAAACGAAAAGCAACTGGCTGCTTTGTTACCCATCACCCCACCCCAGCACATTTTATAGCACCTGACATAAGTATCTTGTTAAATGAGTGATAAACTGATGACCACCAGAAATTGTAGAGAGCGCACTTAAAATCAGGTTAAATCGCATACCTTGCATAATTTCTCTGTAAAGAATGGACATGAAGACCTTTTCACATGCCTACCAGCCTGCAGCTCTCTAAAATGGCTCAGATGAAGCTCAATTTATCCCCTCAGGATTCCTTGAAAGTATTTCTTTAGGATTTCCTGAAAACTTCCACCACTTACCCCACACATCACCTCCAGAGTACCTTGATTGGGTGGGAATGGACCGTCCAATCTGGCACTGGCCCACCTGATGGAAGCCAAGGGTCTGGGAAGAAACCTGCCCTTTCTTGAGGTGCAAGATGCACCTCCAGATGGCCAGCAGTTTTCTGAGTGTCATGATATCTTGCCCAGTGATTGGGTACCACTGGATTGACATGTAGATCACTCAGCCCAGCCGCACCCACTGCATACCCAGAAAACCTGCAAAAGTCTCGTCCTCGTGCCCAGTAAGGCTGCTTTTGCACATACATTTTCCTCATGAAGCTTTAATAACTGCAATGTTTAGAAAATACTTTTCACAAGCACCATCCTTTCTGAGCCTGACAAGTAGCCCTATGAGGTTAGCAGGGCAAGAACGTATATCTCCGCTTTACAAATAGGAAGAGTGAGGCTCAGTAGAGTGAAAACTAGGGCCCAGGACTCCTGACTTTCTAGAGTGCCACGTGCCATTGAGTTAGGTCCTTTGAGAAAAGAAAAAAAAAATTGACAAGACCACTGGAAGCTGTGTCTGTGGAAGACACCCTGCACAGCCAGACATCCAAGGGACATTTACACAGACACAGATAACAATGGCAAATGCAGCCAAACGGGACAACAAAGCACACAAACCCTTTCCCCCAAGGCAAAGTCAGGCACTCTGTGACTGCAACCAAGACGCTTCTCCTTGCAGTCACAGAGGGCCTGACTCTGAGCTAGAACCTGGGCCTCATGCGAAAGAGTTTGTGTGTCTTTCCTCTCTGAACTTACAGATAAAGATGTCTATAAAATGTGTAAGCTCTTTTTCAGCTTTGAAATTCCCTGAATTTCAAACACACACATTGACTACCTATCAGAGATAAGAAGGGATTCTCAGAATGTTTCTATTTTGGGGATGCGTTTTGTGTTACTGTTGTTTTTTGGGGTGTACATAGGTTGCGGGAGCTATGTAGATGACATTGAATCTATTATAAAGAAAGAAAGTAACTGTGAGAAATCCATGCTCGGTGTCCCCAATATTCCCCTGCCCCACAAGAAATCTTTCATTACAGAAAGATTTAGATCAGTCTTCTGCCTCACCTGACCCCCGTCTCTCTCAGAAAACAATTTCACCTGCTTCAGTTCCCCTCTCCTTGCTGTCCAGCCACTGGGATCACAGTGAATATGGTCTGGAATATCCCTTGGACCTTCCCCAGCATCGAATCTGACACCAGCACCGCCCACCAGCTGTTCTCTTAGATCTTGCCTGATCACTGCTGTAAGATCACTTCCCTGGAGTGTCCCAGAAAGGGTCAAGGCATTGCACAACTCCAGGGGGCACTATTATTAAGTGTGGAATGTGCTCTATTAGCCACTTCCCAGAACCCAGGCATGAAGCAAGCTGGCCCTTTGCCAGACAGCAAGCCTGAATTGGGCATCTCCTTTGGGGTCAAGGGGAAGATGAGAGACTGGTGTAGAACAGGGTACTGGGCCCCACCTTATGAAGGATGTTTATCAGCCCACAGTGGGTGGGTTTAACAGCCCAATGTTGGACACACATCTGACTCTTCCAAGTTTGGGCCAACTTGAGCACCAGCTTGGACTTTGCTTGGGCCATTTTGGCTTGGCTAGATCCAAGTGTCAGGCATTGTTCTTCCTCTGCCCTCAGCAGAGTCTGTGAAGTCAGGACATGATCATTCTCTGACAAACATTCAGTACATTTCCCTGGGTCCCAGGAGGCCTGATATTGAAATGTTTTCCTCTCCATAGTTATATTTTCCTTGGTTGAAAGAGTTTTGTTTTGGAAGTTGCTACCCTGTCGAGGTAATGAGTCAGTTTGGGAGGCCGGTGCAGAGGGGAAAATGCACATCATTGGCAGAGGCCAGAAGGATGGGGGTGAGAGAAGATGGGAGATTCCCAGTGGGAGAGAAAGACCACACCCTGTTCCCCCTCCCACCCTTTTAGGAAGAACATGACCCCTCCTTACCAGCTGAGGGCTTCCTCCCTGGGACCAGGAGCCAGGCCCAACTGCTGCCTTAGGACTTGATCCTGGGAGAAATAGGTAAGCAGGAAAGGAGCTAACATTTATGGGTTGTCTTTTGAGTACCATTTAATCTTCTACCTTATACTTCTTGTGAAAAGCAGTAGCATCATCATCCACATTTTACAGACTGAGAAACCGAGGCTCAAAGGAAGGAAAATTGCATGCTCAGCATCACACAACCAGCAAGTGGCAGAGCCAAGCCTGGAATTCAAGTTTAATATAGGAGTCCAATGCCCATTCTACTATGTGGTCTCTCTGCAGGACTCAGGCCTACGCAGAAAAACAGACCCAAGAAACTTGGGAATAAGAAGACCCTGTTGAGGGACCGCTGAAATTATCCTACTCCGGGCAGGGAAAGCACTGATGGCAGAGGGAGAAGAGGAGGTTTATGGACTTAGGCCACCCTTTTTCTTTGCCTCTAATCTCCTCTCCTCAACTTTTCCATCCATACATTTTCTTCACATGGAAAGAAAAGTCACAGAGATACAAAAAACACATATAAACACACAAATACACGCAGGTCTCTCACACACAACACAAATACACACATCCATACAAGCACAGAGGCACACACATCTGGAGGTAAATCTCAGGATTCAAGGGTTGGCCTCATGCCAGCCCTGAGCCCCGAGTAGCCCACTGAGGAGCCCTGGTCTGCCTCACTTTGGGAGGTCAAATCAATGAAAGAGCCCTGGTAGTTGAAAAAAGAGAAAGGGAGAAAGAAAGAACACCAGCACCTCTCATGATGGGAGGTCAGAGCGAATGAAACCAGGAGAAGGGGGTGGGGGGCAGGGTGAGAGCAGGGGGATGGGGAGCCTGGGGCTGGCAGCTGAATTCCTACCCTGGCCCAGCTCCAAAAGATTAAAATAGAGCTCTTAGAGTGTCCCCTCCACAGACTAGCCTGCCAGGGGCCAGACAATACGTGGGTTTGTGCTCCAGCACAGGCCTCCAGAGAGGTGATGTTTTTACCCGGACGGCTAAAGGCACAGAGGCAGGTCTAAGCAATTCCAAGCCTCCTTCGGCTGGCAGTCCCAGAACAGGCCACGGCACAGAGAGAGCTGCCGGCTACTAGGGCGCAGACAGATATGCCCTTTTCTCACCCCGGGGCAGGCCGCTGGACTCCTACTTCTTCATTTTATCTACCCTGAAACACCCAACTGGTGGGGCTATGTGGGACAAGGTCTTAGCAGATTCGTTATACTCTAATTGCGAAAGAAAAAAATAAAAATAAAAAAACTCAGCATGCCTGTAAACAGCCAGCCCTACCCATGAGGGATGGAAAGGCGTCCCTCGGATTATCTGAAATACTCAGATGAGTACAAACACTTCATTTTCTCTAACCAATGAACATGGCTTCCCCAGAAGGAAACCCTGCTGGCCGCTTGAGGTTACATCTTGGAATTCTTGAGGGTTTCAGGTTGGCTAGGTAGGACTCAAGTCCAACATCTCCGACCAGTGTATCAGCTAAGCACACAGGCTCTGGAGTTTGCCAGACATGGGTTCTACTCCTGACTCTGTCCCTTAATAGCATTTTGAACATGGGCATGTTACTTAACCTTTCTGGGACTTAGGTTCTTTATCTCTGACAGCGCCTAATTATGGTCTTAAGGGTTAAATGAGCAAAATGCATAGAAAGTGATCAAACCAATGCCTGGTGTGTCACTGGCAAATGTTAGCCAGAAACAAAGATTATTCCATCCTGCCAGGTCCCTTATAAAGGGAGAGAAAATAAAATGTATTAATCAAATTTTTGACAGTGAGAGTGGATGCTACCTGGACAGAACACTGGGACACTGGCTTACCAGGGACTACCTGGGAAAACTGGGACACAGGATCCCCTTCCTTTATGGTCTTTCAAAGAATTCCTATTTAACACTCCATCAAGGTAATCTCTTCTAAAATGGCCCTAAAGTTTACTCTATAGCATAAAGCCCATTAAAAGCCACAGTCTTTTATAGTATACCATGATACCTATATATAAAATTCTTATTTAACATATAATCATATTATATGCTGTAATATAATATGGTAAATCATATTATGAAGAGAGGACTTAAAATTGAGAAAATTCTGTCATTTTAATTTTTTTCTGTTAATTGGAAAAAATAGCTGTTATTCCATTTTAATGGAAAAGCTCCTTCTTTCATCTCACAGAACATTAATATTCTACAAAAGCAAAATTAAAGAATCAAGAATAGCCCCTAGGGAAGTGAGGGATGGAGGACAACTGTCATGATCACGACATATTTTCTTGAAACAATTTTAATTATTCACATATGAAGATCAAGACATAAGATGACCAACTGTCCAATGTGCCTAGCTTTGAGGATATTGGACTTTCAGTTTTAAAACCAGTACTGGCCACACCAATGAACTGGTTGCCTCAGTCAAAGAAGAAAACACCTGAAAAGTATACAAGGATTCCTTAGCACAAAAGTGCAGCAAACAGCCTCAATCTATCAGTGGTCATCTTTAGACCCATTACCAAAACTAGACAGCTCTCCAAAAGAAAGTAATCCTGGTCAGCCAGGTGATTTAAGAACTTTCAAATGCAGAAAATGTTTGAACAGCCTTTTGTGTGTGGCTGTTTTGAAATACACTTACTCTTTAGCCTCTGGTTCCTTCCACTCAACCTGGCCATCCCCTCTGTGGTCCCTGGATGCCACTGGAATGTGCCTTCCTGGGTCTCTGGAAGACCCCTTCAACATAAGGTCTTGGTGACCTCTTTCTAACTTTATGTTTTTGTTTGTTTGCTTGCTTCCTGGCTGGCTTGTTTGAAAAGAACAGCACCTTCCTCTGGAGTGTTTGGCTAGCATTGAATAAATTTAAAACACATGGGAAAGGCCGCATGGTTTACAAAGTAATCTTGCTCTTAATTCTCACAATGTATAAGGTGGGCAGTATGATTGTGCCCATTTTTTTTATGAAGATACCAACTCTAAGAGAATATAGCCAAATATATTTTTTCTGTAGAAAAAAATTTTTTAGCCAGTTTTTTCTGTAGAAATAAAACGGAAAATTCAGATGCGGTTCTTCTGATTTTAAATCCTATACCATGCCTCAATATTAAAATCCATCAACATGGAGTGATATTTAATATGGTTAGTCCTTGCATTTCAGCTGAGTCATTTAAAACACACACAAACACATATGTATACATACACTCATCAACACATACAGACCAGTCTCAAACCTGGATCCAAATAAACTCACCCACCTCACTCCTCCACCTGGATTTTACTTCAGCCAAATAGTCACTTTGAAAAATAAAGTACTGCATGACAAAACAGAACAATGACTTAGCAAATTAAAAGAGAAGGGTGAGAAGACAGTAGCTAGTCAATCATACCATTGACTAGCATAAAAGAATGTAAAACTTGCTACCAGGTAAAACCAATACATTGGGAAATGTATCCAATAGAGAGAAAATCAGTAGTAGATACAGATATTTGTACAACATGCTTATTGCAAAGTTGCTGGTTGTGACACAACTAACTGGAGACAACCTGAGTGCCCACAAATAGCAAAAGAATTAGACAAATTCTGCTATATCTTTAGTATCGTTATGCAGAATGACTACAGGCCATTTACATTGACATAGAAAGATCTCTATGATGGATTGGGAGGAAGAAGCTAAGGAAGGAAGGTGGGAGAATAAAATGTATTTTTGTAATCCAGTCTGCTATAAGCAATTGTTTTAAGTTATATTATATGCATATGTATGTTATACATACATATATATGTATATATGTGTGTGTGTATATATATATAAACATACATAGAAATAAATATGAAAAGAAACATAAGTTGTTAACTTCAGAGTCTGGGCTAGGAAAAGGAAGGGAGAAATTATTAACATTTTTACACAATCCTGAATTATTTGACTTTTTATTTTTAAAAGCATATATTATTTCTGTAATTTAAAGCGATAATAAAGTAAGTCAAAAAGAAAATAAACTAAGCCCAGAATTTTGTCATGTCTAATTTGAGCAAAGAAAACTCAGATTCCTCCCCTTACATCTTTGGGTTCATCCAAATGAACTCTCTTAATTGGCCCCAGACATTGACATCTGTGTGGGACTCATCCCCTCTTTATTCTCTGTATTGTTTTTAAAATGGCCACCTCCACTGGATGTTAAGATTTTGATTGTGAACCATCCTCCCGCTCCCACTTCTCCCTCCACCCACTCACCCCCAAAAAGACTTTGGTTCCTGCTAAAAAGGCCAAGAATAAATCCTCTTCACCCCAACTATTCTACCAATACATCATCCTCCCTACTCTTTTCTCCCTAACCTCCAGATGTTGGACTCTGGAAATGGATAACTGTGGGAGGCAGTGGAATCTCCCTCTCTAAAGGCCTTTACTGAGGGAGCGAGTCACATCTGTTGAGGATGGCTTGGATTTAAGTGCAGTTAGAACAAGTTAGTTATGGGTGGTTTGTCATTTTTGGAGTGCTGATTGCATACAGAGCCCAGTGAGAGAGAGGGGCAGGAAATCAGGAGCCCTGGTGGCAGAGCAGACCTGCACAGAAGAAATAAATTGGTTGCCTGACGAAGCAATATTTGATCAATGACTTGTATAGACAACTCCTAGATTATACTTTTAAACCATATAAATCTAAGAAACATAGCTTATGCTAGATGATAGACTATTATTCAAAATGGTCTTGATCAGCAGATGTCATTTAATAGAGATTAAAGACAATTTCCATATTTGGTTAAAGTAATCTAAGAACAAGATGAGAGAATTTTAGCTGGGCAAAGGATTGGGGAAAAAAAATAATTCAAGTGTTTTAGTTAACAAGCTCGAATTAAGCACAGTATAAAAAGCTGCTTTTTTAAAAAAGTCCACTAGTGCGATCTCTACATATTTTAACAGAAGTAGATCCATTCATATAGTCATTCTTTTGTTCATTCTTTCAATAGCAAACATTAGTTGAATGCCTACTACATGCCAGGCACTGTGTTTAGAATGTGTTAATGAGCTCTAGGAATTACATAGTACTCTTAATTCATAGTTTGAGTTTTATGTTCAATCCAGGATACCATGTTTTAGCTTCATTGTCACACTATACAAGGATAATACAGAGATATATACCAAGTCATGCACAGAATAGTCAAAGAAATTGAAGCTGTCTAGCCAGAGGTGTTAAGGTATGATAACTGCAGTGAAATACCTGGAGGATTATTGTGACAATCGTTAAACAGATTTATTTTATGTAGTAGCATTTAGGAGAATTGACTGTGATAGTTTAAAAACACGTTTAGAAATTCTTTGATACCCTTCAAAAGATGGAGCCTAATTTCCCTTCCCTTGAGTGTGGGTTAGACTTAGTGACACACTTCTATTGACTAAAATGTGGCAGAAGTGATTATGTGTGACTTCCAAGGCTAGATCACAGAAGGGCATCGTGGATTCCTCTGTGCTCTTTCTCTTGGACCACTTTCTCTGGGGGAAGCCAGCTGCCATGTCCTAAGGATACTCAAGCAGCCCTATGGAGAGGCTCACCTGGTAAGGAACTGAGGTCTCCTCCCAACAGCCAGATGAGCAAACCATTCTGGAAGCAATTGTCCAACTTCCAGTCAAGCCTCATTCGACTACAGTCCTATCCAACATGTTGACTTCAACTTCATGAGCTATTCTTAGCCAAAACTGACCAGCTGAGCTGCTCCTGAGTTCCTGAACCACAGAAACTGTGTGAGATAATAAATGTTTGTTGTTTTTAAGCTGCTAAATTTGTAGGGTAATTTGTTATTCGGCAATAGATAAGTAATACAATGACCAAAAGATTCATCTGAGAAGGAAACTAATTTAACCTTAACAGAAAAAATAATTGCAAATGATAACTTTTGTCTAAGAGTGAAATGGTACCACTCACAACTGAAGCAGTGGGATCCCTGTGTTCAACCAGAAGCAGGACCACCAATTCTCAGGATACTGTAAAGGTGATATCTACACTGGGTGCATGAGTATGAGCTTAGAACCCAAATTCTTTATTTTTCATCTCATTCTTCATATTCCAACCAGCCACCATTGATTTCCTAACCTTCAATCTTCTCTCTGGTTAAGAAAGTAAGGTCACCTTCATAGCAACACAAAGCAACCCTGGCATGCTTTTCCTCTAGATCTTGTTTGGGGCCAGACTGGCTTGCTCCCACCATGAAGAAGCCATTGCTTTGCTTTTGCAATGGCACCTCCGCCATGATTTAGAGACCTACCAAGCGGAAATTGGATTTAAGACCTCGTTGGCCCTGGATTGCACCAAGAGCACAGTAATCTCTTAAAAGCCCAAGCTGTAGCAGTCAGCATTCCCCCTGCTGCTATTGATAATTTGTACCATATTGACTGGGTTACTTAGCATTTGTAAACAGGATCCCATGGTGGCTGGATGTCAAATACATGGAAATAACTCTTCATCAACCTGGAGTCTGGCACCCACCCTCCACCCACCCTTTGGCCACTGGAATGCAGGGCAGCCCAGACTGTCCTTACCACCCACATACACAGCTCATTGCCCTGCTAAAGGTAAAGGCCTCAACTTCATCATGCATGCAGCTCCTTGGGGGAGGGAGGGATGGAGGGAACTGATGGAGACTGGGGAATCCCAAAGAGTAAACCTAAGGCAGGTGAAACATGCCCAGGACCTGAAGGATGCAATTAAGCCCAATTCACCGGGATCCAGAGTTTTTCTACCAAATTCCTGAGGAAACCAAATTGCATAATGTGTGACTTATTCAGAAACACACATCCCCGTGTTGTTGGCCAAGGCAGAGGCAATGTGGTGGGGGTCTTAGGCAAGGGGTGCAGGTGCACAGAAATGAAAACAACAGACTAAAACAACAAGCTCCCTGGCCTATGAAGAACAGTCCCATGTTTTGCTGGATTCCTCAGTCAGAGCAAGCATGCATATATATGTGGGTTCTTGTGTGCATGTGCAGCTGGGGCTGAGGGTGGGGAGTGGGGGGCCTTCCAGGGAGGGAGCAAGAACATGTCTACACATTTTAAATGGCAATTGCAAAGGAAACCACCAGAGGTGCTCTCACATACATTGGGCACTACTTACTTTTTGCCAGCTCCTATAACTTCTGAAATCTCCCCCTTCTCATTTCATAAACATTTTGTGTATATTTTTACGTGGGAATATTTTTGCTCATTTGGGAAGACTGTGTCTTTATGGAGTCAAATCAGGCTAACTTGTGCCTTCCATGTTTCTTCAGTGGTGGGAAACAGGAGCAGTGACAAATGCTAAAATGTGGGATGGGGACAGAATGATTTGAGATGAGAGAATTTGCAGAAAGCCAGGAGGGAGATAATTCTGTAAAAAATAAAATTTTGTCATTGTCCTTCTTTGGGTCTTTTCCACAACTTTCCAGTGGAAAGCCTGTTTAACCTGCTTAAAAAAATTTCAGCAATTGGAAGTTATGAGTTTTTTCTGTTCGGCCTCCACTCCTACAAGACTGAACAATTCAATCTCTCTTTCCCCAGCTTACCTGTGGCATGTGGGGCCTGCTTGACTTGAATAAATGGCTGTTTATGGATGATAGCATCTGGTATGCCCCTGATTAGGTCACTGTGTTATGTTAAGTATTTCTACTTCCTGGTGGAGAAACCAAAGCTAACAGTTCTCAAGACCACCACTCCCAACACAGATAGCACAGCACCCGAGATGGGATCTACCCCTTAGAAAAGCCAGTTAGGCTTTCTGTCAACTTGCAGCACTCCTCTGGGACCATAGGATGAGAGCAAAAGATAACAGCTTCAACCTAATAATGACAACATTCATGCTCCGATGAAGAACCTATCTATACAGGACTCTGAACACCTCCTCTGGTTTCATTGTCACAACCACCCTGGCAAAGTTGCTATTGCTGCTTTGATCCCCATTCTACAGATGCATGGCCTGAGGCTTGAAGAAATTAAGCAACTTGCCCAAGGCCTTACCTGAAGTAAGTAGAAGGCACGCAATTTGAGCTCAGGTCTTTCTGGCTCCCAAGTTTAGAACTGTTCCACCAGAGGTTCTGGGAAAAAGCAGCCTGGAGTAGTGAAAAGAGTCATAAATGCTATGCAACCCAGTTATTCAACCTCACCTTGCCTCAGTTTCCTTGGCCATAATAGGTTAGAATTGCTCCCATTACCCTAAATAGGACTGCTGTGGGCCAGCTAAAATCTTAGCTATGACTTGAAAATTTACTGAGTACCTCGTGGACAGTTTGTTGACTGAAAGAATACCAATAAATGAATCAATAGATAGGTAAACTAACATTTCTTCTTAGTGGAAGTTCCCAAAGGAACCCCTATAACTGTTACTCAGGAGAGTAACTCTAAAAACTCCCACTGCTAGCTCCTGAGTTCCTGAACAGCAATGGAAGATTTGGATCTTTAAGATCAGAGTTTCCTGCATGAAGCAAAGAGCTATGTTTTCCTGAACTGTAGGCCAATGAAATTCCAAAAAGACATGTTTTTCCAATGTTCTCTCAGTAGCTATCCTAGGATGTAGAGGAACATGTGAAAGAAAACCAAATGGATTCGTTTTTTAATAAGGTCTGAAAGGCACACCAAATATTTCAGTTCTCCAAGGTGTCTGCTTCCCTCCAGCTGTCCAGGGTTTTCAGCTGGGTCTCAGAAACGAAGTTCAGGACACCCAGACAAGTAATTCTAACCAGCAGTGCCAGGAAAATATTAATGTTTAAAAAAATAAAGCAGAGATTTGTTTATTTTTTAAACATATACATATCTTCCTATAACATCCCTCACACCCAAGAGCCCTGGACAATTCTGCTTTCACCTGAGCAGGATTAACAAGTTCAGAGCCAAATATATTCGTGTCTCGCTAACCGAACCTTATAAGCATCACCCCCAACCTCTTTTTTCCTCTTGACGCTGATTTTCAAGCGTTCACTCCCCTGTGGGATAAATTGGTTCTATTCCGAAGAGGTGGGGGCGTTCGGCTGGGATGACGCCGTTGTGGTGAGCAAAGCCTCCAGAACTATTGGGCCTGAAACTCTCTCCAACCCTGGCCTTTAAACAGCCAGTTCGCCAGATGTGGCAGCCAAGGCCTGCTGCCTCCTGCCTTGAGAAACAGCCCAGGGGTCGCAGAAGGAGACCCCAGAGAGCCATAGGGTTAACCAACCAACCATAAACATTACCTCCTCTGTTGATCTTCAAAAGTTTGGGGAAAGAAAACAAACCACATAAATCTTTATCAGGGCTCCTTACAACTGCCCTGGGAGGTGGCTCCAAGAAGAACTCGGTTGTGATTCTGTATGGAGGATGAAAAATGATTTCAATGAACAACTCCAGTGCCAGAAATAGATTGCTTTTATTTCTATTTTATTTTTTTCCTCTCCACCCACCCCCCGCCATTAAAAATGACTTCTTTTTGTTATTTGCCACCCAGAAACTCCATGGCGAGAATCCCTAGTCTTCTACTACTGGCTTCATGGTTTCCACTGTAGATAATTCCTGGACAATGCCAAAGAAAGAGGAAACGTTAGCTCAAGGGCTATAGTGTTTAGAAGCCAAGGGAGGAGGTGCCATGTCCATGTTAGAGGTTAACCAGATAACTAACACATCTTCTATGAATGGGATCATGGAGTAGAGTAGATTAGGTGTGGGGCGGCCACCCCCTCCTGAAAATCTTTCAGTAATACACCTTTCCATCCAGGACAAACTCTCCAAACCCTTCCTAAACTTCCACGCAGACATACAAGGTGGTGTGGCCTGCACCCAAGAGCACAGAATCTAAACTGCCTTCTGACCCTGACTTTCTAGGGGAACTTGGGCAAGTCACTCAACTTCTGCAGGCCCCATGTGCTCATCATAATAACAGTAGGTAACATTTATGAGCCATCTAGTAACTCCAGCTTAACATCTTGTTAAATACCTTGCGTACATTTTAAACCATAACTCTCCAAGGTTTTACAAATCCCATTTTACAGATGAGGAAACTAAGACTTACAGAGGTGAAGTAATTCATCCGAAGTGACATGAAAACAGGGATAATAGCACTTACCTCATAGAGTGGTGAGGAGTGAATGAGATAATGTCTGTAACGTGCTTAGCATGATTCCTGGCACCTTGTGAGCTCTCATTCAGAGAGTTCTCCCATCTCTGGAAATCGTCCCTGAACCCTGACCCTCAGCCTGCCCCACCTTCCCAATCTCTCTAGTGGGTCCCTGCTCCCAGGCCCTCATCAGTCACCCCACCTCAGGAGCCCATCAGGGGCAGCGATGGGTCCCATTTCTGTAGTGTCAGCCAGTGTCTGCCACACAGTAGGAGCAGAGTAAGTGAGTGTTAAATAATGAATAAAATGTTGTAAGCAAATACCTAATTCGTAGACAACTAATGCAAAAAAAAAAAAAAAAAAAAAAGCAAAAATAAATACTAATAACGAAATGACTTGTTCTAAGGATGGCTAAAGATCCAAAATTTCCTGGAGGAGCCTGTATGCTAGTGGAAAAATGTACAAAAGGGAACGAGGAACGAAGTCATGCTCTTTTTTTAAATACCAGCTTTCACTGCAGTTTAAGGGCTTCACAGACTTCCCCAGAATGCCCATGAATCATAGGAAGAGAACCCAAGAGTCCTGGGTCCCAGCCATTCTGACTAACTTCAGCAAACGTCCTCCAAGCCCATGGAAGGCAGACTGGTATGGAAACCACACCCATATCCACCTGTGCGCACACACACACACACATCTGCACACACACATACCTGCACACATACACATGAACTTAACCAACACCAACAAATCAATCTTTCAGCATTGACTGAGCACTTAGCTGGTGCCGTGCCCCTTACAAAATTCAGAAATAAGATATAAAAGATTCTAAAGACCCCAGGACACTGACTGTACGGAATGAACAGTCTAGCTGTAGAATTGGGGCTGGGAAAATGAGCAAGTTTATTACCACACTAATAATACTAGCTGTCATCTCCTGGATATGTGCCAAGGATACACAGAATCCCCAAGGAGAATGTGTCATTTGAAAACGTGTGTTCATTCATTCAACAAGTGTTTATTGTGCTTCTACCCTGTGCCAGGTGTTGTTCTAAGTGAAGAGGATGAAACAGTCAATAAGCTGGACAAAGGCCCTGCCTTCGTGGAGGTTACCTTCTAGTCCTAGAAATTCTAAAACCTAATGTTACAAATTTGTTTGGAAATGGCAGTGAAATGTAAAACAAACTACAGAAAACTAAGTTTCACACAAAGCTTCTCAGTTACTGGGATGCACAGATGATGGCGATTCTTCAGAAGGAGAGAGAACAGGCGCCTTAGGCAGAATCTCTGGGAGGTAGGATTGGGGAGGCTTATGTGTTTCTCAAAGGCAGAAGGAATTAAAAGAGGCCTCCTAAAAGTTAGGGCACTTACCTGATGTCCCCCAACTTGTAGCCTAGGGATATTTCCTCCAGTAAAATTCCCTCTCCCTTCATATCCTGAACCACATTGGCAAGATATGGTGGGAGAAAGCCCATTGGCCTGGAAGCCAAACAGAGTGCATGTAAGCCCAAATAATTCACAAACTCCTACAAAATTGCAGGGTAACACCACTCACCTCCCCATTATGTAAACAAGAAGCCTGAGTATAAAGCTGCTACTTAACGATTCTTCTTCTCCTCTTCCCCTTCCCCTTCCTCCTCTTCCTCTTCCTCTTCCTCTTCTTCTTCTTCTTCTTCTTGCCCGTGGCTTCAGACTCACCCCACACACACCACCCTCCTCGACCTCACGGCTTTAGACAGATAAGGACAGCACTGTTTACTGCGTTAGGCACTGCCCACATATCATCTCATTTAATCCTCTCAGCACTCTCAAAGGGATGTATGGCTTGTGATTTGCTCAAGGTCCCATAACTGGAAAATGGCTGAGTTGAGGACACCCAGACAAGTAATTCTAACCAGCAGTGCCAGGAAAATATTAATATTTAAAAAAATAAACCAGAGATTTGTTTATTTTTTAAACATACACATATCTTCCTATAACGTCCCTCACACCCAAGAGCCCTAGACAAGGGCTTTATGCACTTAACCACCGGGCTATACTGGCTCCCCAAGATCCTGAAAGCATTGCCTTCCTCAAGGCACTGTCCTAGCTCAAGAACCTCTCTGCCAGCCCAGGTGACCACCAACTGCACCAAGTTAAAGTGCTCACTGTAGTTGACCAGATCTCCCTGTTAGCTCCTGCCATGCCATTCTCTTTCCTGTATCTATCCTTTTCCCATGTGTCTTTCCCACCATGAGCACCTTTTTATCAGTCATCTATCTACCTAAATGTTAAAGGTCCATCTCTTCCCCATACCTTTCTGCAGCTTCTCTGTCCCTCATGGATCTAAATCTTCTCTGAAATGTCTAATTCACACCTGGAATCACCATTGCCTTGTTTAGCACCTATCTGCTCTCAACTCAATAAGCATTTCTTTACTGAGCCTCTGCTCTATGCCAGGTGCAGTACTCAGACCTGTAGAGAACACTAAAATGGAAAGATCCTCAAGGATTCTGCAGTCTCTAAGGGGACGACAAGACGTGCATGCAAATGACTATACTTCACCCAAGACAACACAGTGTCAGGTCTATGAGAAAGATCCATGCAGTTTTAGAGATGTTTGCTCAGTGTCCTTGGCTAGGTGTGTGCAGGTGTGCACATATAGTGTGTGCAAACTCACTTGCATCTCCCACCAAATGAGGCAGTATAAGAAGTGGGTGAAGAGAATGGGTTCTAGAACCAGAATGCTGGTGACTGTGTGACTTTGGGTAAATTACTGAACTTTGCCTCAGTTTCCTCATTTGTGAAAATGAAGATAAAAACAGCACTTCTCTCACAAGGTGGTTGTGAAGAGTAAATGAGTTTACACATGTGAAGTCACCATCTAGTTCAATGCCTGGTACATGAAAAGTATTCAATAAATGTCTGCTTTTACCAATATTAACACTATTATTATCCAGGCAAAAGGAAGTTCCTCTGCTCCACCATTTTTGTTTGTTTGATATTTTTTGCAAAATCATAACAACATGCCATTTTTAGACTGTATCATTGGACCTTTTCTGCAGTCCTAACAGAATTCTCTCGCTGCCAGCTGAAGGGGGCAGGGGGATTTCACTGATTTTATTATATGGTAGTTGTTGTTTTCCTGCCCTCCAACATTTTAACAGATTGCTCTTGTTTTCCCTGTCTTTGGAGGGAAAATGGGGAACACAATTTTCCAAATGAAATCAATGCATAAAGCAAAGAGTTCGGCTCCTCCTTCCTGCGGACATAGGCCTGCCAGCTGCTATGCGTCCCTCCTTCATGCAGGCAGCCCCTCCAGTTTATGCTTCCCAGTGGGACAGTAAGTTTCAGTACAGGCCAAAAGGCTTTGTTTAAATGTGACGCTTATGTGGTAATAGAGCGTATTGCAGGGGTCGTTTTTTCTGAGGGTCAATGTTGAATTTACTCTCAAAATAAACAACTCTATCTTTTTCCATCATCTCAAAGTTGTGGGTGGGATTGAAAAAGGTGGAAGAGACTAGAGCATGAAGAAGATGGAAGGAAAAGAAAAAGACAGGGAAGGGTCCAAGGAAGTTTAGAGAAGAAGGAGAAGGATAGGAACCAGTGTCCTCCACAGATGAAGCAAATCTACCTCCTATCTTCCTGAATGATTTCACAAATAACAACAGCAGATATTTACTGCAAGTCTGCTGTGTGCCCAACAGTATGCTAAATGTGTTACTGACATGGTCTCATTTAATTAATTAGGTTTTTTTAAAGAGATAAAATCTCGCTATGTTGCCCAGGCTACACTTGAACTCCTGGGCTCAAACCATTCTCCCACCTCAGGCTCCCAAGTAGCCAGGACTACAGGCTCACACCACCACACCCAGCTTTATTTATTTTCATCTGAATCCCCCTGCAGTGTATGTGATTAAGACCATTTTGCAGATGAGGACACTGAGGATCAGAGAGGTGATATAACCTGCCCTAAATTGCGTAACTGGCAAGTTTGTCCAGATGAGATGAGAATCCAAGTCTCTCTGGCTCTGCTGAATGTGTACTGTCTACTGTTCCATGGGGCAGCATTTGAGGACTCTTCAGTAATGGAGTTGATGAGGGGGAAATCATGGGACCATATGTTCTAAACTAAGAATGGATATAGAGCTGGACACATGTTGTAACAAAGCCATGTAACATTTGATATTGAGTCTGCCTAGAATATGTAAAATAAGTGGTTGCCCTACAGGAGGGTAAGGCTGAGGTGGAAAGCAACAGGACATGCAAGGGATGAATGGAACTTGGGAATGCATTTCCAAGTGGAGAATGAGAGGAGAGATTGGGTGCTGGGGAGAGACAGGAGCTAATGGTTACCCTCTAACAGTGAGTCTAGAACTCAAGAAATGCTACACCGAGAGGCCAAAGGAAGCTTTGAATCTTGCTGTATGCCAGGCAAAGGAAAAAGTATGTCACAGAAGCCTTGTAGTTGTAGATTGTCACAGTCACCACCCAGGTGTCTCCAAGCAATACTGTGGGACTCTTAGCACAGAGGAGTCTGTGGATTTTCCAGCACTCATTGAAGAAATTGTTTCAAGGGCTTATGTTTTCTTTCCAGAAACCTAGCTTAAAACCAGTTCTCTGCCAGATGTGCTCTCCAGGAATTCCTGACTGTGAATATCCTTCTTACCCAGTTAATTTATGGTATAAGCACCCCCATCTTGAAACAGATTGAATTAGGCAAAATTAGAAGTCTGGATCATCTCTTGAGCCTATCTCCAGAGACAAGAAGAATGATGAAGACATGGAGATTCCAGATAAAATTGGACAATACGAACACAATTCTTCCTCAACTGGAATTTTGGAAGGACTTAAAAACTAGTCCTAGGTCAGATGCAGTGGCTCATGCCTGTAATCCCAGCATTTTGGGAGGCTGAAATGGGAGAATTGCTTGAGCCCAGGAGTTCAAGACCAGCCTGGGCAACGTAGTGAGATTCATTCCTATAAAAAATTAAAAAAGCTTAGCCAGGTGCGTGATGCATAATTGTAGTTCCAACTACTCAAGAAGCGGAAGTGGGAGGATAACTTGAGCCCAGGAGGTCAAGGCTGCAATCAGCTGTGATCGCTGCACTCCAGCCTGGGCGACAGGGTGAGACCCTGTCAAAACAAACGAAAAAAAAAAAAAAAAAAAACAGTCCTTCGTCACTTCAAGCAATTGACGTGCTTGGGGCTTGTTGATGTATTATTCATGTTCTTTCTCATCCCATGGAAGTAATGAAATAAGAAATAGATATCAATTCACAAGAATAATGACTGATAATTTGGTATATGGGATGCACAGACCAAAGACTCAAAAGTCAACTCTTATTAAAGTACCATAATCCATATTAATATGACAGACCAGAATAACTCTGAGCAAGCCATTATGGTCCATTATGAAAACAACGTTCATTTGCAAAATGAGGAACACACCAAAATGAAAGTTGTTCCAGTTCTTTCAGCTAAATTACACATTAAGCATGCAGACTTCCTCTTCCAACATTTTGAAACGGTTTAATGTGCACTCGGGCTGGCCAAGCCATGGATTTTCTAAGACTGCCACAAAGGTGAAGCCTAGAAAAATGAGGGTTGATTGCCAGAGAGGCATTCAGCCCTGCTGGGGTATTGATCAAGTGGGCATGAGTGTGCTTTGGAACTTCGCCTTGGGGGATAAGACTGACACCAAGAGGCAGCTGTGAATCCCAGCTGGCTTCATGCAAGAGCTTATTGGCTGTTCACCTCCAGTAGTTGGTTGTTAGAACTTGGGGAGAAGTGTAGAGGACATTTGCTGTTTTTGCCTTTGAAGCATTCATTCGTACCGTCTTCTGGTAACAGTCCCCTGAATTTCCTTTGGAAACCATCTCTTCACTATTCTCAGTCCATGCAGTAATAGCTAAGAATGATAACTAACATACATTAAGCTCTAACCACATGCCAGGCACTGATCTGAGCAGTTTCCATAATTAACTCATTTAATCCTTATGCCAACTCTTTGATACAGGTACTATTATCATTCCCATTTGAGAGATGGCTCAGATAACTTACAGATAAATATGTGATTTGCTCTTAAATGGCAGAACCGAGATTTACAAATCCAGGTAGACGGCATGCAGTGCCCATGACCCTAACCATGAGTAGTTGCAGTAGGGCTGAATTCCAACACAGCTTCAGGCTCATGAACTAGGTCTGGCCAATTCAGGCATCATATATATTACCCAAAGTAGGCCAGTCTTGTCCAATCAATGCAAACCCAAGGTTTTATGCTGGAACGACCAAAAATAGTTTCTTGTTTGTTTGTGTCTTCTGAGCCTGGACCTGAGACAGGAAATCTTGAATGTCTGGGAACCACCATTGAGACAGAACCTAAGAATAACACCAATGCAGACAAGATCAAAGCTGAAAAGACATTGGTAACAATATCCAAGCACCTGAAATTATTATACTTCTAGGACTTTTCTGATATATGAGCCAATCAATTCTCTTTTTACTTAAGCTAGTTTGACTTGGGTTTTCTGATATTTGCAACCTAACTAATACAGAATTCAATGTGTTAGTCTAAGGGTAATACTTTATATTTATGTAGTACTCTACAATTGACAAAGCTTTTCATTTAATTACTTCAATATTATATTTATTTATTCATCAATTTATTCAACAAATAAATATTTACAGTTTATCTAATTACAGTCACTGACGTAAGTCAAGGCGATCCCCTCCCCCTTCCTCTCTTAGTTATAGTTGGTTCCCATAATTTTGTGCCCATCATTCTTGCAGCACTTACCTCTAATTACTCTACATAGGTATCTATAACTCAGTAAAACATAGGCTTCTCTGGCTGGGTGGGCACAGTGGCTCATGCCTATAATCCCAGCACTTTGGGAGGCTGAGATCAGTGGATCACTTGAGGTCAGGAATTCCAGACCAACCTGGCAAACATGGTGAAACCCCATCTCTGCTAAAACTACAAAAATTTGCCAGGTTTGGTGGCTCTTGCCTATAATGCCAGTTACTCAGGAGGCTGAGGCAGAAGAATTGCTTGAACCAGGAGGTGGAGGTTGCAGTGAGCCAATATCACACCTCTGCACTCCAGCCTGGGCAACAGAGCAAGACTCCATCTAAAAAAAAAAAAAAAAAAAGGCATCTCTGAATTAGAGGTTTATTTATCCTGGAATCTCTGATATCCACCTTGGCCCCTGACACTCATTCATATTCATTCCTTTAAGAATACTTACATGCTGGGTACTATGTAACTAGTCAACATCACCAGTTATACACAACAGAAAGCAACTCTGGCTAACTTAAACATAAATGAAATTCTGAAGGGATATCAAGTAGCCCAGAGGATCACCAGCAAGGTTGGAGAACCAACTTATAAAATGGATAGGCAGGAACTAAAGGAATTTGGGCAGCCATAGCACAGCCAAGGTTATACCTCAGAGGAGTCAGTTAGAGCATGGAGGCTGTCACTACTGGACACCAGATGCTGCTACCAGGGCCACCGGATTGAATCCTCAGCCCTCTCTGCTTCTCTGCATCACTGGGTCCAGATTCTAAGACCCAGGCAAGAGCATCTGACTGGCTGAGCTCTGGGCACATGCTGTGCCCTGTCTGTCAGATATTCTCTAACACATAAAGACTTTCCAACTTCCTTACTGGAAGGCAAATTCCTGCCTCTCCTGAAACTTACACACAAAAAAAAGACTCCCCAAACATTTCTTAAGTGGCCATGAAGTGACAATTGTCAATGATGAGCCAAAACAAAGCCCCAAAATAAAAGCAAAATAAATGGTCAGCATTGTCTTTGCCCTCACACAGCTTATAGATTAACAAGAGGAGAATCCTTAGAGAATCATTAATTAAATAATTAGGCATGAAACACACAGTCACAGCTGTGATGAGTACAACAAAGGAGTGGAGTGATGTACCCTAAGGAATATAATGCTGCAAATGTGTTTCAGGTATCCGTTGCTGTGTAATAAACAATCCCAAAACTAGTGGTTTAAGACAAACATGTGTTTTTGTTTCTCATGGTTCTACAGATTGACTGGGCTCAGCTGGGTGGTTCTGACTTGGCCTCTGTCATGCAGTTGCAGTCAGATAGCAGTTGGAGGTGGAGGCACATGAAAATTCAGCATCATGGTCAGTTGATACTGGCTATCGGCTGGAACTCAAGCTGGGCCTTTTGACCACAGCACCTACCTATGGCCTCTCCATGTAACGTGGGCTTCTCACAGCATGGTGGCTGGATTCTGAGAAGGGGAGGCGTCCCAAGAGCAAGCATTCTAAGAGATCCAAGTGGAAGATGCAAGGCTTCTCAAGACTGTCTCAGAAACCACAGTGTTACATCTGCCACATTCTATTGGCAAAAAAAAAAGTCAATAGATTCAAGGAAGGGGAACCACAAAAGTGCATGAATGCTAGAAAGTATTGTTAATTGGGGATCATCTTTGGAAATTAACTCCCATAAAAATTTTGAAATAGAGGAAATTGATCTAGTTTGGGGGGTCAAGGAAAGTTTCCAAGAAAGTGCCATTGCTCTGAGATATAACAGTTGAGTTGAAGTTAATGAGATAAAAACAAGAAGTATGTTCCAGGCAGAGGGAACAGTATGTGCAAAGTCCATGTGGCAGTGAGCAGCAGGACACATTCAACAACATAAAGAAAGAGAGTAGAGCTGATGAACAGAGACTAAGGCAGGATGTGAGACAAGATAAAACAGGAGAGGCTGGGCACAGTGGCTCACGCCTGTAATCCCAGCACTTTGGGAGGCCAAAGTGGGCAGATCACCTGAGGTCAGGAGTTCAAGACCAGCCTGGCCAACAGGGTGAAACCCCATCTTTACTAAAACTACAAAAATCAGCTGAGTGTGGTGGTGGGTGCCTGTAATCCCAGCTACTCGGGAGGCTGAGGCAGTAGACTCACTTGAACCCGGGAAGCAGAGGTTGTAGGGAGCCGAGATCACACCACTGCACTCCACCCTGAACGACAAAGTGAGACTCTGTCTAAAAAAATAAAAAATAAAAATAAAATGGGAGAATTTGAGTAAAAATTCATTCTGGAAACCCTTCTATAGGCTATGCTAAATATTTTTTTCTTTACCTGAAGAGCAATGAGAATATTTTTAAGTGGCCCTCAGAAAATACTCGTAGATTAAATGAATGAGTGAATGGTTTCAATCATTCTATAGATATCTACTGAACATTGACTATAGGTCAGGAAAAATAAGTGCTATGAATAAAATCAACTTGATAGAAGTGGCTGGAGGCAAAGGATGATACAAAAGCATGAGGCATGGCAAAATCTGAGGAATGAGTATTCCCAGTAGAACACAGCAAATGCAAAGGCCCTGTGGTGGAAGTCATTGTGGTGTGCTCCAGGAGCAGAACAGAAGACCATCGTGGCTGGCGTACTACTGTCCTTGTAGGGAAGAATTCAAAGCCAGCTTTCTATAAATGGCAGGGGCACCAGCAATGCTTTCATATCAGGACAGCACACCACCAGGACTGCAGCTTCGGTGACTCTGGAATGTCTCTTCCTGCTAGAATGTTTGGAATGCTCTTTCTCTCTGGCCTGGCCCTGCCTGTCCTCGGCTATGAGACTCATCTTTCATCATGTACTTCCAAAGCTCAACAACCCCCAAGGAAGCAATTTGGCAGAACGTTCAAAGAACCTTAAAGATGTTCATGCCCTTTGATTCAGTGATTCCCCATCTAGGGATCTAGCCAAAGGAAATAATCATAAATATGGAAGAAGATTATCCCAGCATGATTTATTATAATGAAAAAGTGCTAGTAAATCAAATATTCAACCGTAGGGGAAAGATTAAGTAAATTAATGTGCATCTCCTAGACGTGGACATTAAAAACTATGTGGCTGAAAGACTAAAATAACATCAGGAAAGGCTTGTGTTATAATGGTAAGATTAAAAAGAGGATATAAAACAGTATATATATATATATATATATATATATATATATATATATATATATATATATGACTTCTTCAACTATTTAAAAAATAATATACAGGAAACAATGCTGACAGTCATCATTTATTTAAGGCGAAATTACAGGTTATTTATTTTTCCTTCTTTTCCATAATCCTTCTGCTTCCCAGGATAAGGATTATTACTTTTAGGATAAAAAAATAAATTTTATTCTTTTTAAAGAAAAAGAAAAAAGAAACAGCAATGACTTCCCACTGCCTTTAGGATCATATCTGAACATCTAAGCAGGCAGTCAAGGACTTCACAATGTGGCAACAAATTATATTTTCCACTTTAAAAAATATTATATTGTTTCTTGTCTCCCAAGATTTTTTTTAACCAGAATTTGATGTTTCAGCTAACACAAGTTTCATCTGCTTTTCCCAGATGACAATTTTTTTGATAGTACACATTTTAAGCATGCTATCTTCTTCCTACCCTGGGTTCAAGGAAGGGAGGGACGGAGGAAGACCTATCAACCTCCACCTGCTCTCATCTAAATCCTACCCGTGTCAACCAGTGCAGTGGTTCATGTCTACACTCCCAGAACTTTGGGAGGCCGAGGCAGGAGGATCACTTGAGCCTAGGAGTTCAAGACCAGCCTGGGCAACATAGCAAGACTCTCTCTCTACAAAAAAAAAAAATTTTTAATTAGCCAGACATGGTGGTGCAATCCTGTGGTTCCAGCTACTCAGGTGGGAGGACCACCTGAGCCCAGGAGGTAGAAGCTGCAGTGAGCCATGACCATTCCACTGCACTCTACCTGGGTGACAGAGCAAGATCCTGTCTCAAAAAAAATAAGAAATAATAACAATGAATAAATCCTACCCATCTCTCCACCTCAAGTCACTCATTCCTCAGAATGCCTTTCCTGGCCATGGTGGCCCTCTCTGATCTCCCTTTTCTAACCATCGATATTCATTATCATCACATCTGGCTATACACTCATATTTGGGGCTAAACATGCCTGGCCTTACATTGCTCCTCAGACTGAAGGTCTTTTCTTATGCCCCATATGACTAATCATTCCTGATATGATTTTCTTGCCTTCCAGGACCATCCCATCTTGACCTCTAACACAATCCATTTTGTTTGTCTCATGATGGTAAATGAGTGTTTTATTAGTGAATAAAAGAGTGACTGTATTTAAACAAGTCTCCAAGACAAAACAGCATCTTTGGGAAATTTCAGTCTACATCTAGCTGAGGCCCAGCTCCTGATGGGGATGTCTTTTCTGTGCAGACAAATTTCCCTCCCTCCATTCCACCGTCTCACATGCTCTCATCCCCACCCTTCCACCACCACTTACCATCTCCAGCTCATAAGGATTTCAAACCAGGGCTGGCAATGTCAGAGGGAGATTGACACACAAACTCCACACATAGTCAGCCTACTCAAGAAAGGACCCTTTTGTTTTCTTCCCCATGGGCCCCCATAAATTATGAGTTACAGCCTTTCCTTATTAAGTGAGCCTAAGGTTAGAGTAGAGAAATCATTGCTCACACCCCACAGAAATGCTTTTTTTTTTTTTTTTTTTTTTTTTTTAAGACAGAATCTCTCTCTGTTGCCCAGGCTGGAGTGTAGTGGTGCAATCTCAACTCACTACAACTTCCACCTCCTGAGTTCAAATGATTCTCCTGCCTCAGCCTCCCAAGTAGCTGGGATTACAGGTACACCTCATCACCATGCCCGGCTAATGTTATAATTTTTAGTAGAGATAGAGTTTCACCATGTTGGCCAGGAGGGTCTTGAACTCCTGACCTCAGATGATCTGCCTACCTCAACCTCCCAAAGGGTGGGATTATAGGCATTAGCCACTGGGCCCAACCCAGAAGTGCTTTCTGCAAAAGCAGATTTCCCCTAGTTTTGAGCACATCCATACCATAAAGCATGTGTCTCTGTTTTAATAAGATATTCATCATCTCCCTGCAAAAATACCGAGGTGCCCAGCCCCACTTTGTGCTCCCACAGCACACACCTCTAAGTGCCTTTCTCTGTTGGCTAAGCTACTGCTTTGGTTCCCTCTGTGAGCTCCTTAAAGGGCCAAGCTGTATCTTACTGTCTTTGTTTTCTCAGCACCAAGAACAGTGCCCGGCACATAGTGGCCCTGAGTTGTGTGCCTCAAGAGGGAGTGAATGAATGAATTCTAAAGGCCTGTGAAAGCTCAGAAAAAGCTGGCTTCCAACTATGGATTTCCATAATAAAATTACTTGCTAATGCCCTGTATTCGTTTACTAGAGCTAATGCAACAAATTACCACAAACTTGGTGGCTTAAAACAACAGAAATTTATTTTCACACAGTTCTGGAGGTCAGAAGTCTAAAATCAAGGGATTAGCAGGACCTGCTAAAAGCTCTGGAAGAGAATCCTTCCTTGCTTGTTCCAGCTTCTGGTGGCTTCAGGCATCCTTGGCATCTGGCTGCATAACTCCAATCTCCGTCTTCATCTTCACATGGTCTTTTTCTTTTTTCTCTGTGTCTCTTCTCTGTGTGTCTCTGCTCTGTGTGTCTCTTATGAGAACACCTGTCATTGGATTTAGGACCACCTAGATAATCCAGAATTATCTCATCTTGAGATCTTTAACTTAATTACATATGTAAAGACCTTGTTTCCAAATAAGGACACATTCACAGATTCCAGGGATTAAGATGTATATATGTCTTTGGGGTAGGGGGGAGGTTTACCATATAATCCAATAAGTGCCCTTATTATGGTAAAGATATATTTTATTCTCACTAACCGCAACAGCAAGCATAGAGTCAATTTTTTTTTTTTTTTTTTTTTTTTTTTGAGACAGAGTCTCACTCTGTCACCCAGGTTGGAGTGCAGTGATGCGATCTCGGCTCGCTGCAAGCTCCGCCTCCCAGGTTCACGCCATTCTTCTGCCTCAGCCTCCCGAGTAGGTGGGACTACAGGTGCCCACCACCACACCTGGCTAATTTTTTGTATTTTTAGTAGAGACGGGGTTTCACTGCGTTAGCCAGGATGGCCTCCATCTCCTCACCTCGTGATCCGCATGCCTCGGCCTCCCAAAGTGCTGGGGAGTCAATTTTTTAAATGGGATAGATGGATGGATGGATGGATGGATGGATGGATGGATGGATGGATGGGTGAACAGGTGTTCTGTCACTACCTATAACCCCTAACACACTTGGTTAGTGCCTGCTAACAAAATGCAGCTGAGAACAACTTTTCCCAAGTGCCAATGCTATCTTTTCTCCCACTATCACTTAAGATTGATACTCCTGGGATCACATGCACATTATCCCTCCATAATATCTCTACTGATGTAAAACACCGAAGCAGCCATTTGAGGAAAGGCTAGAGTGTTTCACACAGATGTCTGGATGTATTAACTACACAGTGTTGGTTGAATTGATTCAAATCAGCTTAACTCAATTCCAGAAACATTGACTATGCACCTGAACTTTGCCCACAGAACTTTCCTGAATAAATTGTTTCCTCTCCTGGGCAAACAACCTAGATCAGCAACCCTGAGCTGTTATCTTATAAATCCTAAATTTTATTTAAAGCCAGCCTTATAGCATGGTACAAAGTTAATGTCTTCCTTCACAATTTTGATTAGCCTCTCAGATTAACAGGTGGACAAACAATAGCATAGGCAAAATCAAACCTCATTTGAGTTGTTGAGCCAGAGCAAGAGAGGTGATTTTCAGAGAGTGGAGAAGGATAGAAGGAATGCTATGCCACTCTTGGCAAATGGCACCATTTTAGAGCAGGCTTTCCAATGGGGAACACTTGTGTAGAACCCAAGGACCCGGGTACCAACAGAGCTTGTGTGTCACTTGTAAATGTGCAAGCAATGAGCATTTCAAGCTCAGTCTGACACACCCTGTGAACGCAGCTATTTTGGCAGCGTCAATCCCAGTGTCTATGGAGGACAGAACAAACTCAAGTTAACCCTAGTTACTTCCTTGAGCTCTGCTCTCTGAGAAGGATCAGCCAGGCAGACAGCTGCCACTGCAAATTCCACTCCCTGGGAACAATGTACTTTATTTTTGGAAAGAGGGAAAAGCAAAGGAGAAGAGAGCAATGCCGACAAATATACATTTGCTTTTCTATTTATGCAAAGCCTCTACCCCTTCATTCACCTCAGTTACCAGTTGTTTAGAGCAACCTTAGAAAATAGACTTGTAAATTGTCACTGGCCTGCATCCCTGCAGAGAGTAACACAAGTCAGCTTCCAGGATGGCACATCCATTGCTGTAAAGAGCTACACAAATAAAAGGATTATTTCCATGACAGGCTGTTGGCCCACATAGTTATAATTAATGCTCCTATACAATAAACACTTTCCCTGGATCCTTTCTATGTAAGAGTCACTCTCTATAGAAATAGTATCCTGACTATGGGCTCTTCATCATACATAAAAAAAGGTGAAGAAAGCAAAACTGCCCCTCCTCGCCATTATTTTCCTATCATTTTCTACATCTCCATAGTTACTACCTCCCATGTAACTTCAAACATCATTTTAATCATGCTTTCCAAAATATAACCCCACACGAAAAGCCCACTGGTGGACACAAGGAAAGAAGAAAGGAAGGGAGAGAGGAAGGGAAGGACAGGAGGGAGGGAGGGAGGAGGGAAGAGAAGGAGGGAGAGAGGAAGTGGGGAGGGCAGAAGGGTTGGTGGAGGGAAGGAGGGAGGGAGGAAGAAGTCAAAGACAAAGAAAAGTTTTAAAACAACTCTACAGGGACAAGGACTGTGTCCTGCTTGCCACTTCATTCCCATAACCTAGCAGGCCTAGCAGCCCTGGCACATAACAGTAATTAATTATTTAATGATAATGGGAATAAATGCAAACACTATCTAATAAATGGAGCAATAGGCTTAGTTCAAAAATGTCTATGACAGTTTCCTTCTTCCACTGTTTGGTTCAGAACCCATTTTGTCACTAATTTACTTTTAGGGAAAAGATTGAAAATGGGCATTTAATGAACACCTACTATGTGCCAAGCATTTTGATTTTTTATCTCATGTAAAACCACATGATAACCCAAACTATTTGATAAATGATACATATATGCTGAGAGAGGTTAAGTAACTTTCTCATAGTTACACTGCTAATAAGTGGAGAAATGGGAATTCAAACACAAACCTGACTGACTGTGTAACCAAGAATGTTTGACTGTATCCTGCTGCTTCTCGGGTGATGGTGAGAGTATGTCTGCTTCAATATAGCATCAGCTCCTAAGATGGGACTGCAATTCACTGGGTCTCATTGTAAGTAAATTTTACTATGACAAAGCCATTGTGATATTTGGAGAAATTATTCTTAATGAGATCTTATTTGTTATGCATAACACGAAGAGGCAGTTTTAAAAAAAAGAAGAAGATACTAGCACTGTTTGATTTACTCCCCATGGGATTTCTAAAGAAGAGTCCTCTGAGAAGTCAGAATCACATATGTATCACTTATTTATTGGCTATTTCTCCTCTGGAATCCAAAAATCCAAAAGAACGGGTCTTATTTGTTTTACTCATTGTTCCAAGCCTAGTAACCAAGAACTATGCCATGGCACTCAATTTTTAATGAATGAAAGAGATGACAATGAACTCTCCATTGATTAGACTTCTGTATCCACAGACTGGGACTCCAGACAGACTAGGATGATACGTGTGAAGCTGTGGGCTTTTGCTGAATCAAAAGCATGGTCTTGGGAAACAGCTGAAGAAAATGAATCCAGACTATGGAGAATTATTTTCTTCCACTCAGCTATATATCACATTCCTCCTATGTGAAAGGCCCTGAATCAGATGGAAAATAGTATTTACTCAAAGTTCAAGCCATTTTTAAGGGCAACGCAGCCTCCTCCAATTTCCCAAACAACTACACATGGTGGCTGTGGTCAGCAGTAGGCTATGAAAAAACTCTGATCCACCTGGAAGGACCAGAGATTCAGGATCGTAGGCCAAAGCCAAACAGCTTTCAGACGTGGAGATAAGCTTTATTTGGGGCATGGACTATAGAGACTCCAAGAAACTTCAAAATCTTTCTCATTTGTCACCAGAAAAATGTGGCCCAAGGTTACCCACCTCATTAGTAGCAGAGCCAAGACTTAAACTCAGGCCTTCTGACACCTTCTAATCCAAAATTATTTTTACTACCCCAGAAGAAGGTGTGTGGTAAAGGCCAACATAACATGAAGAAGGGAGCAGACAGCACACAGTCATCATCCTCATGGACTAGATGGTCACTGGGATTCTGAGATAAGTAAAGGACAAAGAGAGGCACATACATGCACTCCCTGGATTCTGGAGAAACCTGTGTGTCAGGCTAAAGAAGGCAGAGAAGTGAGTGTTTTGAGTGGTATCTAACCCAGGCATAAGTGTCTCTCTTGAAGGACAAGGGAAGTGGGGTGCTGAAGAAGAAACAGTATAGACATGGAGTCAAGAATATAGATGTGAATCCTGGGCCAGCTGTTTGCTAATTCTATGACCTGTGGCAAGTCATTTAACCTCTCTGGGTCTCGGTTTTGTAATCTGTTCAATCAGAACCACAATCGGACTTCTGAACAAGGTTCCTCAGTCCAGCACCAATTAGGTGGATTGTCATAAAAGAAGACCTGGGCCTATCAGATTTTTTCTGTCTAGTATTTGAACAATAGAAATACCGGGAGAGTAAAGCATTTAGCAACAGATAGCTAGAGATCATGAGACAGAAAGAAACCAGAGGGACCATGATGCATCACGAACAAACTGAAATTATGAAAGTCAGAAATGATGGGCCGGGTGTGGTGGCTACACCTGTAATCCCAGCACTTTGGGAGGCTGAGACAGGCGGACCACGAGGTCAGGAGATCAAGACCACCCTGGCCAACATGGTGAAACCCCATCTCTACTAAAAATACAAAAAATTAGCTGGGCACGATGACACGTGCTTGTAATCCCAACTACTCAGGAGGTTGAGGCAGGAGAATAGCTTGAACCTAGGATGTGGAGGTTGCAGTGAGCGGAGATCGCACCATTGCACTCCAACCCGGGTGACAGAGTGAGACTCAGTCTAAAGAAAAAAAAAAGAAATGATGAGGTTGAGGCCAGGCACAGTAGCTCAAGTCTATAATCCCAGCACATTGGGAGGCAGAGGTGGGTAGATCACTTGAGTCCAGGAGTTAGAGATCAGCCTGGCGAACATGGCAAAACCCCATATCTACTAAAAAGACAAAAATTAGCTGGGTGTCGTAGCATGTGCCTATAGTCCCAGGTACTTGGGGGACTGAGGCAGGATGATTACCTGAGCCTTGGGAGGTCAAGGCTGCAATGAGCCTTGATCACTCCACCGCACTCCAGCCTGGGCAACTCTGTCTCAAAAATTACAAAATAAAAGATGAGGTCAAGAACATAAAGGACAGAGGCTGAGGAAATCAGTCAGTAGGAAGAGAAGCCATGGGGAAGAGATGAGTCATCAAAATGGTGGACCATCAGAGTTAAGATCTATGCACTCCTGAGACCAACATTCCTGGAAGCAGCAGGATCCAAATGACCTTCAATTCCACTTTCTGTCTCTGTATGGCCCAGATTCTGCGATTCTGCTGGACTTCTTCATCTTCCCAAGGCCAGCTAAATAGCTTTCCCTGAGTTCCCATGCACATGTTAACTTATGACAAACCTATGAGTAACTTAGATGACTCTCTGTTTGCATCCAAACAAGTCTGATTAAGTCAACCTGTTTGCTTCATTTAACATATACCCTGGATTTCCCACGATCAGTTCAGTTCCATGAATTTGTACTAATTCTTGAAGGGCAAACATTAAAACTATGAAAAAATGTGATTTAATTTTCACACTTTTTTATGACTTTTGCTATAAGTAAATTTACAAATAAGAATGGCCTGGATTTGGGCTTAGGTAACATGGGTCTCAGAATGATGTACCAAGCAGTTGGCTAGGCTCTGTGGGTTGAAAGGATGGGGAGAAAGAGCATAGAGCTAGATAAATCTCCCTCCTTCCACTCAAAAATGCTTTTAATTGAGATCATTCAACAGAACCCTAGCAAAAAAATCATAAAGAAGGACCCACGTAAGCTCCATAAGGGTAAAGATCATGTTTGTTTTATTTGTTATTTATCACCAGTACTTGGCACCAAACCTGAACTTAAACAGCACTCCAAAAATATTAACTGAAGGAAAAAAAGAAGGAAGAAAGAGAAAGAAGGAGGAAAGAAGGGTAGAAGCCATGCAAATTTGCCTCTCAGATCTACTACTACTAAGTGCATAATTGACTGATGGCTCCAGCTGCCAAGCTCCAAATGCAGCACTGTGTGTACAGACCACACATTTCACAGCTGCTGTCAGTCAAAGGGTAAGCATGGCAGTGATACTTGGGCATATAGTTCCTGCAAAACATGGGACTCTTAATATGGACTTTGGTTCAAGGACTTCCCTTTGGCCTAACTGAAACTTTTTTAAAAGTGCATTGTTGTCTGAGACTCTATGTATCCAACCGCCTCTCTTCTCCCTTCAAAAGTGTCAGACCTGCATCATGGTCTAATGGCTCTTGTAATCTCCTCTGGCTTCCTCTCCTTTTGTTACTTACAGTCATTCCTCCCAGTAAGTCTAAACCTGTCTTGGCATCTGCATCTCAGAGTACCTAGCCAATATAAAGACAGAAGGATTAAGAGAAAGAGGGGGATTGCTGAGTGTGGCTCTGTTTGAAATTAGCCCATCTCAAAGTTCCTGAGCTTGGAGTTAGGGGGAAGGTTTTTTTGGTTCTGTCCCAGTGGTATGGCTAAAGAAAAAATGACCTGCTTGATACATACACCCAGATACACTCTCTGCCCTCATCTATATGCTCTGTGACCAGGGAGGTCACTTTCTGGCCTATGTCTTCTGGGCTCTTCTACTGACTGGCTTCAGGTTGGGTTTGGCCAATGGAAGGCACTAATAGGAGCTTGTCCATCAGGGAGAGATTGTGAGACATTTCTTCATCACCTTTCCTTGCCTCAGCCCTATGTATCTGCCAATATTCACATTTTCTCATGACTACAGCTCCCATCAAATGATTGTCTTTATATTGTTCCAGGTGATATTTCAGCAACCACTTGAAAGAAGATAGAGTTGATCTTATTGTTAGGTTAATTATATTAATGGTCAATTAATGGCCTCCCTATGGCTATCTTTTGCCCTGTATCTTCATAGTCCTCTCCTACTCTGTGTCTTGCCTTGGCCATATGGGAAAACAGCTCCACAAAACAAAAACAAAAACACTTACATGTTTCTACTTCTACCATGAGATGGTGATAGCCTCACGATATTACTGAAAGAGCCTGCTGGAGGATTATAAGGAGAGTATAGTTTTCCCAACCAAGGCTTCCTGTACCAGCCTATAGCTAGCCAAGTCCCGAGCATAGAGAATGCTCAACCAAGAACAGCAGAGCCACCCACCAGACCCACAGCTGACTACCGAACAAAAGTGACCCCAACTGAGACCACGAGGACCATTTGGCAAACTCTCGATTTCATGAGAGATAAGAAATATATATTGTTGGCTGGGCATGGTGGCTCATGACTGTAATTCCAGCACTTTGGGAGGTCAAGGCAGATGGATCCCTTGAGGTCAGGAGTTCAAGACACGCCTGGCCAACATGATGAAACCCCGTCTCTACTAAAAATATGAAAATTAGCTGGATGTGGTGGCAAACACCTGTAATCCCAGCTAGTCAGGAGGCTGAGGCACAAGAATCTCTTGAACCCAGGAGGCAGAAGTTGCAGTGAGCCAAGATCGCACCACTGCACTTCAGCCTGGGCAACGGAGAGAGACTCTGTCCAAAAAAAAAAAAAAAAGTAAAGATATGTGTATTGTTTAAAGCACTGAGCTTTGGAGTGACTTGCTACCAACATCACTGTGGCAGCAGGTAACCAATACAACGTTTCAATTAGTTTTCATTTCAGGGAGAAAGTAAAGCCTGCCCAGGCAGGTTGGCTTTGTGGTAAGGAGGAAAAGGAACCTGGTAAGGGAGGAGTTGGCAAGAAGTCCCTCTTTTATGAGGTTAGGGGACAAGTTTCCACTCCCTCAAAGAAGGACAAACAATCCAAAGACCTGGGCCTGATAAACTTCCTTGGCCCAAACCAGATCTACCTCAAGTATTAGGGGACCTAAGAAAGTCACTCTATAGGGAGGAGACAAGAACACAGCTTTTAGGCTCCTGGGTAGAGATGCACCGAAGGTCAAGTTTCAAATGAGGTTCTGAGAATTCTGTCAATGCAAGAGCAAGACCCATGAGACAAGGCACTGGTAAGAAAAGCCAGAGTAGATGTAGGTTCTACCCCAGTGACTGAGGACCTTAGATAAACCTTTCCACAGGGTCAGTAGGCTGAGGAGGGGGAAAAGCCCTGAAGTATTAGTCCATTCTCACACTGCTATAAAGACATAGCTAAGACATAAATTACCCTGGAAGGTAAGGGGTTTAACTGACTCACAGGTCTGCAGGCTGTACAGGAAGCATGACTGGGAAGGCCTCAGGAAACTTGCAATCATGGTGGAAGGTGAAGGGGAAGCAGGCACATCTTCACATGGCAGCAGGAGAGAGAAAGAATGAAGGAAGTGTTAAATAACCAGGTCCCATGAGAACTCTATCATGAGAACAGCAAGGGGGGAGTCCACCCCGTGATTTAATCGTCTTCCACCAGGTCCCTTCTCCAACATCAGCGATTACAATTTCACATGAGATTTGGGTGGAGACATGGAGCCAAACCATGTTATCCTGGCACTGAAAATCTCTGAGCAGAATTGGATCCAGAGAAGGGGCTACAGATCAAATCCAACCTTAGGCATGGATAAGACAGGAAAAATCACACCTCCCTGTGAGTCTGAAAAGATCTGGCATTTTCCTGGTGATGCCCTCTCTCCCAGAGATGGCAATTTATCATCTACCAGAGATGGCAATAAAATATGCTACGGGGAAGTGTATCTAGAGATAAAAAAAAAAAAAAAAAAAATAAGCCTAGAAAGGAAGTTCTCACTAAAGTCAAGAGGGACTACATATGCATCTAGCTAGAAGGGTAAAGCCACAAGTTACGGCTGTCTATTGCTTCAAATAGCCTTTAAATGTGGTGTCTTAAACAACACCATTTTATTATATCTCATGTGTTTGTGGATCAAGAATTTGGGCAGGGCACAGCTGGCTGGTTATTCCATTACACACGGTGTCAACAAAGAATTCACCTGGGTGGATGGACAGAAGACAGCTTCACTGTCACTTCTAACATCTGTACTGGGATTGCCAGAAGGCTAGGCTCAGCCTGCAGTATCAGGCGGGGTAACCAAACTTCTTATGCAGCCACTCAGGGATCTCATGGAGAGTGTCTCAAGAGGTTCAGTCCAAAGCTTCAAGGGTTCATATGATCATGCTTTTGAAATTCTGGAATGTCATCTCCACCCTTGTTCTTTCTGCCAAGCAAGTCACTTAGACCAGCTCAGATTCAGGAAATAGGAAATGAGATTCCACTGCTCAATGGGAGAAGGAACAAAGAATTTGCAGCCACCTTCTGTCTACTTCACCATATCAATCAACAGTCAGCACAATTAGTTTTAACATTCCAGAGGATGCACACAACAATCCCAAGAACTGAGAGAAAACATTAGCATTGCAATGCGTATTTATTTTATCTTAAAAATGAATTAATTGAGCTTTACGTTATTTAATGTCTAAGATGTCACTTGTGGTGTTCCTTGGTCCATAGGACAGAGGAAACATAGCACAAACAGCATGCAAGGTGTACTGAGGGTTAACTGGGGCTCCCAAAATACAGATGACTGACAGCAATGCCCTTCCTGGTTTCCCTGATTTCAGTGCATTTCTATGTGTATTGCAATTTACATGTGCCAGTTAAGTAGATTAATGTTTTACATTACCTAATTTTAACCAAACTCATTGCAAAATCAACGAATGGTTTTTAAAAGAATGTTTGCAAAAAAAGTATGGATGAAGGATAATACTGATAACACAAGCACAAGTGACAACAAAATACGGAAAAATGACAATCCTGCTTTCCCTACTTCTAGTGAGTTCTCCATCAACTAAATTATCAGATATGATAAGAAAATTGTCCAACAAATCAAATTATTAAGACTGTTTGAGGCTGGACATGGTGGCTCACTCCTGTAATATCAGGACTTTGGGAGGCCGTCATGGGCAGATCACTTAAGACCAGGAGTTCGATACCAGCTTGGCCAACATGGCAAAACCTGTCTCCACTACAAATACAAAAATTAGCAGGCATGGTGATGCACACCTGTAGTCCCACCTACTCCAGAGGCTGAAGCAAGAGAATTCCTTGAACCTGGGAAGCGGTGGTTGCAGTGAGCCACGATCACACCACTGCACTCCAGCCTGGATAAAAAAGAGAGACTTTGGCCGGGTGCGGTGGCTCACGCCTGTAATCCCAGCACTTTGGGAGGCCGAGACAAGCGGATCACGAGGTCAGGAGATCGAGACCATCCTGGCTAACACGGTGAAACCCCGTCTCTACTAAAAATACAAAAAAAAATTAGCCACGCATAGTGGCGGGCGCCTATAGTCCCAGCTACTTGGGAGGCTGAGGCAGGAGAATGGCGTGAACCCGGGAGGCGGAGCTTGCGGTGAGCCGAGATCACGCCACCGCACTCCAGCCTGGGAGTCTGAGCAAGACTCCGTCTCAAAAAAAAAAAAAAAAAAAAAAAAAAAAAAAGACTTTAAGAAAGAGAGACTCTGTCTAAAATAAAATAAAATAAAATAAAGTAAAATAAAATAAAATAAAATAACATACTATTTGAAAAATGGGTGGCTACAAATTCACTTTCATTTACAATTTACCTTACCCTAAAGGCATGGCTGCTTATATGTATTTGGTTAGTACAATTAGGGAGACTTTTAAAACACTATATTTCATAATTGCATAATTGATTTGCACAACAGCTTTTAGTTATATATGTGAAAACCACTGTTGGAAATAGCAGACAGACAGCAAAGGCAGTGGCCAAAAGGGCAGGTGAGGAAGGCATAGAGCACATGAATTGTGACCTGGAAAGATCATTTCCTGATAGGAACATTTGAATGTCGTGTGAATGTCCATAGCTCCTGATTGGTCATAAGTCATAGCTCCCAGTGCCTCCCCAGACAGTCATGTGTTACCATAATTTCTGGTCTCCTTCCCAACCCTTTTCAGCCCCAGTCCCAGAATAAGAGCTCCAAGCCAAGGATTGGATTAGGGACGGCTCATCTCTACATCATCAGCATCTATTGCAGAGCCCTTTCCACAAAGATATTCTGTCATTTACCTAGGCCTTGGATGCAAATGTCCATTGGGGCCACACAATTCAAGTCATTCTCATTAGCAACGCCCAAAGGGATTGCTTTTAAATGAAGGCTTTCTACAATGAAGCAATGTTGAAAAACCCCCAGACCAAGCATGACCATAAAAACTGTTTCCCCATGGTTATAAGGGATCACTAAATTGATACGATATCTCTGGAGGGCTGTTGGATAGTATGTATCAGCATGTAAACTGTGCAGAGCCTTGTCCTGTAATCTCACTTCTAGGAATTTACACCAAAAAGATAATTGGCCAAGTGCAAAATGATATGCAGCAGATAAGGAAGATTACATTACGTGAACATTTAACAAATATGAACACAAAAATATATGACAGCAACATAGAGAGGAAAAGAAATCATTTAAGTAGGCTGGGCACAGTGACATGTGCCTGTAATCCCAGCTACTCAAGAGGCTGAGGCAAGAGGATCACTTGAGCCCAGGAATTTGAGACGAGTCTGGGCAGTATAGTGAGACCCAGGCTCAAAGTTTTGAAAATAATAATAATAAAAATGAATAAAAGGGAAAAAGAGAAATAATTTAAGTAGTGTGTGTGATTCTGAAATACTTTCACCCAATGAGCCTAAGTCCAAGGCAAGCTTGATGTGAGAGACAATGAATCTCTTGATCTCTCAGTTCCAAACTGCCTCTCATAGAATAAGCATCTCTTCCTGCTGCGTGTGAAGCTAGTGTTTAAAGATACATGACCTATAACATAATCTCTACATGCAAGCCAAGCAGAGAATCAGTATGTTCCAATGCTCGAAGAGACACAGGATAAAGTGACCTTCTGAAAAATGCTGTGCTGGTCCCCAATGCGGCATAACCTAAGGAACTCCACTTTGTTTACAGAGAGGCTTATCACAGTATTGTTATCAAAACTGAGTGAAAATTTGGGAACCCTCTGGGTGTCCATCAGCAGTTCAGTAGGGTTTATTGATGTGCAATACTTCCATTTAATGGAATATTATGCAGCCACTAAAAATGATTCCAACTATATTTGTTGGAATGTAAAGATTAGCACAGCATGTCATCAATGAATAAAAAGATTATATAAATGGACTGTCAGTATGATCCCACTTTTATTAAATTATAGCCATATATCTCTATGTGTGAATAACCTATGTAAATATATCCTTAGAAAAACGCCTCGGTGAAGCTCAGCAAAATCTTAGTAGTAGAAATCTCTGAGTAACTGTATTTTGAGTGATTTAAGAGTTTTTTTCTGATTTAAAAAAATTAACAATAAACATTTAAAATAAACAATAAAGCTACTTTTAAAACTCATTATATGGTTAGTTCCACTCTCATATAAGCAAATGGTTCTAAACTTCGCCCCCAATGACCCCTGGTTATTGCTGCCTGGGTTTTGGCCATTCAGTCATTTCAGAACTCACCAGAGATGATACAAAAACCATGATACACATTTGCCAAATTTGATTCTATAGCTGTATGTTCCTTTGTCTTTTCTCTCTTTTCTCTTCACCAAATTAGTTTGTTGGATATTTTTCACTTCAAGAGGGACCAAATCTGTTGTAACTTACTTAGTGCAACTCAGGATAGCACCACATCTGCTCCTCTCTAGCATCCCCACATTATTCTCAGAAATAATAACCCATCAGAAGGTGCTTGGGGTGGTGAGCTACTGGTGAACATCCAGCTGCATCTGCACCTCTGTCTCCAGGAGCTGTTTTCCCTTAGGACTCAGCTTAGGTGCTGCCTCCTTTTGGAAGTCTCTGATCTCCCTTTACTCCTGAGTTAGCTGTCTTTTCCCCTGTTCCCCAGGTGCCAGTCTTCCTTCCTAGCATTGTAGTCTAATCCTAGTACTGTATTTTATCACCATGTATTATTGTTGCCTGTTTATTTGTTTGTTCTTCCAATTGGACCGTGAAATCCTTGAGGGCAAGAGATTTCACCTTCTTCATTTTAATATCCCCATCCCTGGCACAAGCTTAGCACACAGTGGACATTTAATATATGTATGTATGCAGAACAAATAAATAGGAAGGGATAGAGATGGGACCACAGACCATTTATCATGCATGGGTTTCATAAAATGACTGTCCATAATTCCTTTCCCAGTTTCTGTCTTCTCCCCCTCAGAAACACAGTTTTGATTTGCCTGAGGATGGTCCACAAGCCATGACCTTTATTTGAGATAGAACTCTCAGACTAGTTTAGGATTAAAGAAAAAGGATGAGGAGACTATATTTGTCCGTCAAAGCGGGAAATCATGGATGAACCTGGCACCAGGCATGCCTAGGTCCAGGTATTCAAGCACAATCCTCAAGACCCTCTCTCACCTTCTTCCCCATTGCTTGGTACTGATGCTTTTTCTTCATACTTCCTTATTCTCTCCTATTCCTCAAATAGGTCATTGCCAAATTGTAAAAAATATGGCCACCTGCCATCCCCAATTCATATCCTCCTAGCTCTCTGTCATAAAAGGCACCACCTTCTCCTTCAAATCCAAAGTCCCTAAGAAAAAGAGAAAAAAAGGCAGGGTGTGGTAGCTCACAGCTGTAATCATAGCACTTTGGGAGACCAAGATGGGCAGATTACTTGAGGCCAGGAGTTCAAGACCAGTCTGGGTAACATAGCACGATCCCCTCTCTACAAAAAATTTAAAAATTAGCCAGGTGTGGTGGCACACCTGTAGTCTCAGCTACTCAGGAGTCTGAGGTAAGAATAGGGCTTGAACCCAAGAGTTTGAGGCTGCAGTGAGCTATCATTGTACCACTACACTCCAGACAGGACGACAGAGATACCATCTCAAAAAAAGAAAAAAATGTTCCAGAGAAAGATTCTGATGGGTCCAGCTGCAGTTAAATGTCCATTCCTGCCAGCGGAATGCAGTCCTGTGATTGGCAGGTCATGACCATGTCCCACCCTTACACTCAGGAGCATGAGAGACTGATTGGCTGTACCACCGAGTCACATGATTGGGAAGTGGGAACAATGTCTTAAAGCAGGGTATGGGGACTGCTGGACAGAAAAAAAAATAATAGATGTCTCTCCAAAACACTCTGGGAAAGTAACCTGTACAAGAATTCCCATTGCTGCCTGGAAAATTCAGTCCCAATCTTTGGAGTAGGGGAGAAAAAAATCATGTAACAGATCAGTCTCCTTCTGCCTGCTCAAACCCTCTTCAAAGAAGATTTTGTTTCTCTCTTATTCATGTCCCTACCAAAATGATGATGGGTGGTCAAACTTTCAAGACCCCTCAGAGCCGACAGCCAGACTCTGACAAGCAAACCCAGGCCCCACTCTTGGCTCATGAAGCCTCTCACCACAGGGCCTCAGTTAGCTACCGGCTGTGCTGTGCCAGCCCCAATCAAATGCAAGCCCGAGGGCCATTCCCAAGGCCAGCACCACGCTGCTCCAGGGGGCACCTCCTGCCAAGGTGTTATCGGCAGGCCTCTGTTCCCAAACGCCACATTGGGAAGACTGGTGCGTCTTGTCTCAGCCTGGCTCTGACAGGCTGGGCCCCTGGCCTAGCTGGTGGCTGCAGATCAACAGCACTTTGTCAGCCCAACGCACCTCTAAGAAGCTGAAGTACATACTGAATGGAGGTGTCTGCAGACCTCCTGGCCTCGGCAGCCCCTCTGCGTGTTTGGGTAAAGAAATATGCAGTTTGAGCTGTGGTCATCGCTGCCTGAGCCGCTGAACTGCAATCAACATCAACACCACAAGGACACAATATTTTCTCCCGATTTACAACACGTTCATTTATTTTGGAATTTCTGTGCCAGCTGAGGCTACAGGGCGGTGACAGTGGAAAAATTGTCCTGGGGCCAAGCAAAAGAGAGTGTTGCAACCTAGCTCCTGTTCTGAAAAATGGTGCTCGAAAGCAGCAAAAAGCAAGCAGAGCTAAGAGAATGACCTTCCACAAACACCAGCCCACAGGCCATGGGTGCCAGTCTGGGAAACAACTAATTTGGAGATCCACTATTGCTCCTACACCAAAGTCTGAAGATGGGCCATTGGAATCCAGGGTTCCTATGAAACTGCTGAACCCCTTCGAGTTTCCGTTATACAAGATGATCTGCTTTCTTTCTCAAAGTTCCCCAGGGAGTCAGAGATCCTGTGACTTCGAAGGTCCCCCGTAAACTCCTCCAAAGTAGGCTTTATTGGAAAACACCACAAAGAAGTGAAAATGATAGGATTTGGAGTGAGAAAAACTTGAGTTTGAATTGTTCACACTGCTACTTACTTACTGAGTGTTCTTAACTCTCTTAGCTTCAGTTTCCACATCTGTTTTTAAATGGATGTACTAATATCTAACTATCAAAGTTGTTATGGGAAATAGAGTAATTTATCGAAGCACACAGTACAATGCCCAACTCTTTGTGGGCACTCAGTACATGAAACTTTCAACTCCTTTGTCTTCTTGTTTTATACTGGATCATTTAGATGTTCTCTACTAGGCTTTAATGTGTACCTATAAAATAGGTCAGGATGCTGCCAGTGTGGAAGGTCCATTTGTTGGGCTCCTTGGGACTGAAAACTTCTCTCGATTTAAGGATAGTCCATGAAAGAAGGAAGTGGTAGAGAAGGGAGGCAATGAAAGAGAGGGGATGTGCAATTATCAGTATTCCCAACAAGAGGCCCTAGGAGGTGGCCACTCCCATCATAATCACAGGAGGACTCAACAGACAGGCTAGTCTGTTCCAGATACAAGAAGGAAACTTCACCTGTCACCTGGAGCAGGCTTACACAAAATAATCTACTTCTCCAAGGCAATAACAAGCTGTACAACTTAAGGCAAAAAGAAAGGGAACCCCAAGTGCATTCTTCTTATCCTACTGAGAAAAAATCTGACATCTGCTCACGGGAAGTGACCACTCAAGGTGTCACAACTAGCATGAAGCAGAGCAGTGTTCTGGAACAAAGTCTGACTGATTACAATCTGGTTGTCTCATAAAAAAAAAAAAGAATTTTAACAAGGGTAACAAAACACAATCAATTCACATTTTATGTTCTATAAAGTCACCTGAATTAGCAAGTAATGAATCATTGCAAAATACAAGATTAGGTTCCTGCAAGCCTCTGGTCACAAGATCTCCATTATCCCATCAATTTATAATGTTGTTTTATGTGTGTTTCTGTTTAAAGGCACCATGACAGTTAATTTTATGTGTCAACTTGACTGGGCTAAGAAATGCCCGTATAGCTGGTAAAATATTAATTCTGGGTGTGTCTGTGAGGATATTTCTGGAAGAGATTAGCATTTGAATTGGTAGACTGAGTAAAGAGTATTGTTCCCACCAATGTGGGTGGACATCATCCAATCGGTTGAGGGCTCAAATAGAACAAAAAGGCAGAGGAAAGGCAAATTTACTCTCTCTGCTTGAGCTGAGACAGCCATCTTTTCCTATTGTCAGCCATCGGTGTTCCTGATTTTCAGACTTTTAGACTCAGATCAAGACTCCACCCCCAATTCCCAATTCTCAGGCCTTCTACCTCCTGAATCAGACTCACCACTGGGTTTCCTCGTTCTTCAGCTTGCAGATGGCAGATCAGGGGACTTCTCAGTCTCCATAACTGCATGATCCAATTCCTATAATAAATCTTTATAGGATTACAAATATATATATGTATATATACACACGAGCACATACACACATATATTAAGAATAGGATTTATCTGAAGGACAGGATATATATATATATATATTATATATATGTATTCCAACATATATCTATTATCCAATACATAATATTTGTTCTATTTCTTTGGAGAACCCTGACGAATACAGATTTTGTTTGGTACTGAGAATGGTTCTAAAGGAACAAAATTTTAAGGATAAGTTTTCTGAATTGGTTCTAGGGCTTCTGAAATGGACTCTCCAATATGATTGGATTTAAAGACACTGATGACTATGTTTCCAATAGTAAAATGAGCACTGATAATCCATGGAGTGAATTATTTAGAAACACAAAAAAGTCTGCATGGGATACTTCTAATCACCTATTCACAAGAAGCAGGGTGCAGAGCTTCCAGACAGCTGAACACATGGAGGTTCCTGGAGGGTAGCATGTCCAGGGAGGGCATGGAAGCTCCATGCCTTTTCTGCTATACCTTGCCCTACACATCTCTTCATCTGTATCCTTTGCAATGTTCTTTATAATGAACCAGTAAACTCTTTAGGAACAAAGCCATCAAGAAAAAAGAGAGAAATTGAAAGCAGCCCTACTATATAGTCAGACCATCAAGACAGAATTGAATTCATTGCCATCAGGGTCTGACTATCTGAATCTGAGTGAGACTTTATCCCAAAGGGAGTCTGACAAACTTTCAAGTTTCTGATCATAAGACTGCTATCTCCAAGAGAATAATATAGTTTACAAAACAGATTAAGATCTCAGAGGCTTTTAATTGCCTCAAGATTAGGAATGCAAGGGAGGGCCTCATTTAGAAAAGCCTGAAGCTTTGAATCAGTTGTGATTCTTCATATATTAGTCAAATAAAATAAGTGCCAAGTTTTAAAAAATACTAAAGAAGAAGTAAAGTGCTAGTAACTCTATATGTGGTACTTTCAAACATTCTTGGAAAATAAAGGAATATAATGATGTTGGTTGGTTGCTCCTAATGTCACTGGGCAAAGTGGTGAAAGAAAAGTATGAGCTTAGGGATGTGAATTCAAAGCTCAAGCATTGCATAAACGACATAAGTGCTGGGTATGCCCTTAAAGAGAGTCTTATCTCCCGTAGCCACAGGGCTGAAATTGCTAAAAATCAAATACAGAATCTCATCTTGCAATTTGCTGAATTACAATGCAAGTTGAACTCCCAGCATCACAGGGTGTCCACTGTTAAACTGATGGCATTGACTGGGAAAAAATGGAGTCCTTTAAGTTGAAATGGGGATATGTGGGAAGACCTTGATGAACATGGGGACGTTGAGTCCCTAAATGAGTCTTCTTTGCCAGTGGAAGTGTTTTCCTCACCCCCAGTGGAAGTGGTCTGCCACTCCCAATAGCTACAGTCTTTCCATCTCTATCTGAGGGGTTGATCCTGCATTACCTTAGGAAATGGTAATAACCTCTCCTGGGGCAGCTACCATGCAAGACGATGCTAGCTCTCCTCAGAACCTTTCCCCATCACCCTTCTTTTCTTCTAGACGTATAACCTGACTCATGTCCCAGCAGGCCCCTAAAGGCAAAGTATGAAGTATGAGCCATGAGGAGGCATGCTACACTCCAAAGGAACTACAGTCATGCCCCACACAACATTTTGGTCAACCATGGACCACATATACAATGGTGGTCCCATAAGATTATAATAAAGCTGAAGAATTTCTAGCACCTAGTGACACCTTAAGGTTGCCATCTTAATGTTTTGACATCATAGAGCAATGCATTGCTCACATGTCTGTGGTGATGCTGGGGTAAACAAGCCTACTGTGCTGCCAGTGGTATAAAAGTATAGCATATAACAATCATGTACAGTACATCATAGTTGATAATCATAGTAAACAATTGTGTTACTGGTTTGTGTGTTTATTATACTAAACATTTTATCATTATTTTAGAGTGTATTCCTTCTACTTATAAAAAAAAGATAGTTAACTGTAAAACAACCTCAGGTAGACCTTTCAGGAGGTATTCCAGAAGAAGGCGTTGTTATCATAGATGACAGCTCCATGTGTGTTATTGACCCTGAAGGCCTTCCAATGGGACAAGATGCAGAGGTGGAAGACAGCAATATTGATGATACTGACCCTAGGCTAATGTGTGTATATGTGTCTTAGTTTTTAATTTAAAAGCTTAAAAAGTAAAAATATATATATATTTAAAAATAGAAAAGACTTTATATAATAAGGAGATAAAGAAAGAACTATTTTTGTACAGTTGTAAAATGTTTGTGCTTTAAGTTAAGAGTTATTGCAAGCTGGGCGCAGGGCTCATGCCTGTAATCCCAGCACTTTGGGAAGCCAAGGCAGGTAGATCACCTAAGGTCAGGAGTTCAAGACCACCCTGGCCAACATGGCAAAACCCCGTCTCTACTAAAAAGACAAAAATTAGCTGGGCGTGGTGATGGGTGCCTGTAATCCCAGCTACTCAAGAGGCTGAGGTAGGAGGCACTTGATCCCAGGAGGCAGAGGTTTCAGCGAGCTGGGATCACACCCCTGCACTCCAGCCTGAGCGACATGGCAAGAATCCGTCTCAAAAAAAAAAAAAAAAAGTTATTACAAATGGGTCAAAAAGTTAAAAAAAAAAAAAAAACTAAAAGTTTATAAAGTAAAAAAGTTATAATAAGCTAAAGTTAATTTATTATTGAAGAAAAAAGTATAAATTTAGTGTAACCTAAGTTTACAGTGTTTATAAAGCCCATAGTAGTATATAGTAAATGTCCTTGGCCTTCACGTTCATTTATCACTCACTCACTGACACATCCAGAGCCATTTCTACTCCTGCAAGCTCTACTTATGGTAAGGGCCCTATACAGGTGCACCCTGTTTTTGCCTTTTCCACCATATTTTACTGTACTTTTTGTTTAGATATGTTTAGACACACAAGTACTTAACATTGTGTTATAGTTGCCTACAGTTTTCAGGACAGTAACATGCTGTACAGTTGTGCAGTCTAAGAGCAATAGGCTGTACCATATAGACTTTTGTGTAAATACACTCTATGATGTTCACACAATGACAAACTCTCCTACAATGCATTTCTCAGAACATGTCCCCATCATTAAGCAACACAAAACTGTACTTGAGTTTTCTAATTTATGCAATCAGAAATCTGGGGAACATGTGTAAGAATGGGTATTAAGGATGTGGGATAATGGTGGCAGAAACAAAGTTAGATGAAGCTGAATTTATTGACGTGAACTCACCAAGAAGTGATGCTGCATTTAATGTTGCAACTCAAGAAGTTAGAAAGAGCTCTAATAGTTTGGTTGGTTGGCTAAAACCTGGATCAAAAGATGGGCTACCAAGAGCAAATTCGAAATATCCAGCCTCCTGTGGTTTAATATAGAGGAAAGGATTCAAAGAATTAGGGAGATTGGAATGTTAGAGTGGATTTGTCATTTAAGACCTGCTTACCCACACCAGGAGAGTCCAGAAGACATAAATTTCACCAATACCTTGAGAAATAAATTTCTGAGGGGAGCCCCAGCATCCTTTAAGAGCTTCATGATCACTATTCTCTAAGACCAGACCTTACAGTAGGAACTGTAGCCACTCAACTGGAAAATCTAAATGCAATTGGAATAATTGGATCCAAGTGTGGCACTCAACTGCCAAAGGCAAGATGGACATAGTTACCAACATGGATAGCAGACTAGATGCAACAATCAGGATAGTCTGACTCATGCAGATCTATGGTGTTGGCTGGTTCATCATGGTGTTCCTAGAAGTGAAATAAATAAGAAGCCTACTATGCTCTTACTTGATCCATATAAGCAGAAAGGCTCTAGGTCAAGTGAACCAAAGTGTAACTCAAACCATAAAAACAGAGTCACAGCCCCTCGATCAATTCCCAGACTTGAGCTAGTTTACAAACACAAAACTTCTTGAGTGAAGAGAAGGGAGAGTCCTGTCAAAGAAAAGCCTAGTTCACCACTGAACACACACTGCTAATCTTACTCCCAGCCTTCCTGCAATGGGCTCACAGCCTTTCATCAGGGTAACTGTGCACTGGGGGAAAGGAAATGATCAGATCTTTGGGGAGCTACTAGACACTGGCTCTGAACTGACACTGATTCCAGGAAACCCAAAACACCACTGTGATTCTCCAGTTAGAGTAGGGGTTTATGGATGTCAGGTGATAATGGAGTTTTAGCTCAGGTTCATCTTACAGTGGGTCCAGTGAGTCCATTGGGCCCCAAAATCCATCCTGTTGTTATATCCACAGTTTCAGATGCTTAATGGGAATAGACACACTTAGCAGCTGACAGAATCCCCACATTGGTTCCCTGACCTCTACAGTGAGGGCTAGTATGATGGGAATGACCAAATGGAAGCCATTAAAACTGCTTCTACCTAGGAAAATGATAAATCAAAAGCAATACTACATCCTTGGAAGTACTGTAGAGATTAGCACTAACATCAAGGACTTGACAGATGCAGGAATAGTGATTCCCACATCTCCATTTGACCCTCTTATTTGGCCTGTGCAGAAGACAGATGATCTTGGAGAAAGACAGTGGATTACTGTAAGCTTAATCAATGGTAACTTCAGTTGCAGGTGCTGTGCCAGATGTGGTTTTATTCCTTGAGCAAATTAACACATCAGCTATTAGCTGGCATGCAGTTATTGATCTGGCAAATGCTTTTCTCTCTATCCCTAACTATAAGGATCACCAAAAGCAGTTTCCTTTCAACTGGCAAGGCCAGCACTACACCTTCACTGTTCTATCTCAGGGGTATCAACTCTGCAGCCCTATGACATAACTTAATGCTCAGGGATCTTGATCACCTTTCCCTTCCACAAGATATCACACTGACCCATTATATTGATGACATTATGTTGATTGGACCTAGTGAGCAAGAAGTAGCAACTACTCTAGTTTATTGGTAAGAAATTTTTGCAGCAGAGTTTAGGAAATAAATCCAAAAAAACTTCAGGGCCTTTCACCTCAGTGAAATTTCTCAGGGCCCAGTTTGTGGAGCATGTCAAGATACCCCTTTTAAAATGAAGAATAAGGTGTTGCATCTGGCCCCTCCTACAGCCAAGAAAGAGCATGCCTCGAGGGCCTCTTTGAATGTTGGAGGCAACATATTCCTCATTTGGATGTGTTACTCTGGCCCATTTATAAGTGACCTGAAAAGCTTCTAGTTTTGAGTGGAACTCAGAACAAGAGAAGGCCCTGCAACAGGTCCAGGCTGCTGGGCAAACTGCTCCGACACTTGTGGGTATATGATCCAGCAGATCCAATGGTGCTTAAAACTGTCGGTGGCAGATAAGAATGCTGTTTGGAGCCTTTAGCAAGCCCTCATTGGTGAATTGAAGTGTAGGCCTCTAGGATTTTGGAGCAAAGCTCGGCCATTATTTAGAGATTACTACTCACCTTTTAAGAGCTAGTTCTTGACCTGCTACTGAGCCTTAGTAGAAACTGAGTGCATGACCATGGGCCACGAAGTTACCATACAACCTGAGTTGCCCATCATGAACTGTGTGTTAGCTGATCCACAAAATCATAAAGTTGAGCATGCACTGCACTACTCCACCATCAAATGGAGGTAATACATACATGATCAGGCCTGAGAAGGCCTTGAAGGAACAAGTAATTTACATGAAGGAATTGCCCAAATGCTCATGATCCCTGCTCCTGCTACACTCCTGTCTTTCTACCAGGCTGACCCTACAGCCTCATGAGGAGTTCCCTACAGTCAGTTGACTGGGGAAGAAAAGACTTGGGCTTAGTTTACAGCTGGTTGACAGCTTTTGGGCAGTGTTTGCATATTGTGCAGGCCATACAGCAGCACTACAGTCCATCTTTGGGACACCCCTGAAGGACTGTGGTGAAGGGAAATTCTACCAGTGCACCTGGTTGTGCACATTACTTGGAAGGAGAAATGGCCTTACATGCAACAATATACTAATTCATGGACTATGGCCAATGGTTTGGCTGTATAGTCAGGGACTTGGAAGAAACATGATTGAAAAATTGGTGACGAAAAAATTGGGGGAAGAGGTATGTAGATAGACCTCTCTGAATGAGCAAAAACATGAGGATATTTGTATCCCACATGAATGCACACTAAAGGATGGGCTTAGCAAAAGAGGGTTTAAATAATCAAGTAGATAGGATGACCCATTCTGTGATACTAGCCACCTTTGTCATTGCCCAATAGGCTTATGACCAAAATGGCCATGGTGGTAGAGATGGATGTTGTGCATGGGCTCAGCAACATACACTTCCACTCATAAAGGCTGGCCTGCCTATGGCCATCACTGATTGTCCAATCTGGCAGAAGCAGAGGCTAACACAGAACCCCAAGATATGGCACTATTTCCTGGAGTGATCAACGAGCTATCCAGCATCAGGTTGATTACACTGGACTGCTTCCATCATTGAACAGGCAGTTTTTTGTCCTTACCGGAATAAACACTTACTCTGGTTATGACTTTTTCTTCTCTGCATGCAATGCTTCTGCCATCCGTGGGCTTACCGAATGCCTTACACACGGTCATAGTATTCCACACAGCATTGCTTCTGATCAGAGAATTTACTTCACAGCAAAAGAAGTGTGGCAATGGGCCTAGGCTCATGGAATTCACTGGTCTTACCATCTTTCCCACCATCCTTAAGCAGTTGGCTTGATTGAAAAAAAGAATGACATTTTGAAGACTCATTTACAGTGCCAACCAGGTAGAGAGTAGTACTTTGCAGGAATGGAACAATGTTCTTCAGAAAGCTGTCTGTGCTTTGAATCAGTGTCTGATATATGGTGCTGTTATTGACAGCCAGGATTCATGAGTCCAAGAATCAAGGGGTGAAAATGGGAGTAGCACTACTCACTATTACCCATAATCACTACCTAACAAAATTTTTGCTTCCCGTTCCCATACCTTTTATGCCTTGCTGGCCTAGAGGCCTTAGTTCCAGAGACAGGAATGCTTTCACCAGGAGACACAACAGTGATTCCATTGAACTTGAAGTTGAAACTGCCTGTCACCTGGCCACTTTGGACTCCTCATACCTCTGAGTCAACAGGCAAAGAAAGTAGTTATGGTGTTGGCTTGGGTGATTGGCTGGAACTACCAGAGAGAAACTGGACTATTATCCCATAATGGAAGTAAGAAAATGTAAGGAATACAGGAAATCCTTTGGGGTATCTCTTAGCATTACAATGTCCTGTGAAAAGGTCAATAGAAAATGAAAACCCAATCCAAGCGGGACTACTAATGATCCAGACCCCTTAGGAATAAAGATTTGGGCCACCTTGCTAGGTGCAAAACTATGACCAGCTGAGGTGCTGGCTAAAGGCAAAAAAAATACAGAATGGGTAGTGAAGAAGGTGGTTACAATTACCAGCTATAGTCATATGACCAGTTACAGAAATAAGAACTGTAATTACCAGGAGTATTTCTACCTTATTTTGTTATGAATACATTTGTGTGTGTGTGTGTGTGTGTGTGTCCAACATCTTTGCTTTCTTTCCTCTCTTATTTCCTTATCATATAACATAAGACATATTGACTTTATATCAGTATTTAAGTCTTGCTACTTTTATAACATAGTATTTAAATCACAAGGTATCGAGAAAAGCATAAACATCACTCAAAGACTTTACCTCCTCTTCTGCGGAAGGGATAAGTGCATCTTCAGTTGTACGCAGGACAGTTGCATCATCTTGGAATTATGACCTTGTTACTGTCTTTATTTGGAGATTAAGTATGGTTTAAGGAGAAGCATATCGGTGCCACATTGACGAGGGGTAGACGTTTGATGATTAACTTTATGTGTCAACTTGGCTGAGCTAAGGGATGTCCAGATAGCTGGTAAAATGTTATATCTAGATGTGTCTGTGAGGGTGCTTCCAGAAGAGATTAGTGCTTGTTTGCTTGTTCATGTATAATATTTTCAAGCTTTATTGAAGTATAATTGACAAATTAAAAGGATGGATGGCTGGATAGATAGATAGATAGATAGATAGATAGATAGATAGATAGATAGATAGATACATAGATACATAGATACATAGATACATAGATACATAGATACATAGATAGATACATAGATAGATACAGATGTTTTCATATATTTGTACATTGTGAAATGATCACCACAATCAAGATTGGCCTTTAAATTGGTAGACTGAGTACAGAAGACCTCCCTCACTACTGTGAATAGGAATCACTGAATTCATTGAGGGCCTAAATAGAACAAAAAGGTTGAAAAATGATGAATTTGCTCTCTCTGCTTGAACGGAGACATCCATCTTCTCTTGTCCTTGGTCATCAGCAGTCCTGGTTCTCCAGGTTCAGGGCAGACTCAGACTTACACCATTGGTCCCTGGAATTCTCAGGTCTTCAGTCTCAGGCTGAATTACACCACTGGCTTCCGGAGTTTCTAGCTTGCAGACAGCAGATCATGGGACTTCTTGGCTTTCATAACTACATGAGTCAATTCCTATACTAAATCTCCTCTATCTATCTAGCTAGGTAGCTAGTTAGCTTGCTATCCTATTGGTTCCATTTCTCTGGAGAACTTTGACCAATACGGACTCCTTGTTTAATACACTGTTGCCTCATTAACATTGAGCTCATGGCCAAAAACACTATAATTCATGCCTGAATGAAGTTTATCTAACACTTTTGTTTTCTTTGCAAGGCACATCACATCTTCCTGTGCCTAGAAACACTAGACAGCACTTCAGCACTATGCCTGAAGGCCATTTCAAACAGCAAAATCACCAACAAAAGACCATGCCGAAAAACATGGTAATAGGTAGACCATGAAAGGAACACTTGTTTACAATATGAGCGCTGAAACAAGAACATAAAGTATCACCTAGTTCAACCTCAGTTGAAACATACATATCAGACAACTCAATTTTTTGCCACTCTACATAGGCCAGTGAATGGCCACAAAAGCACTCTGGGTGTTGATTTTGGGACTGCAAATAAATTTTAGCAATGGGAAATTCACAAATAGGAAATCTGCAAAGAATGAGGATAGACTGTAACTTATCATCCACACCAAGACACTTTTATGAGTGAAGAGTTGCTATTAACAATTACACCAGGACAACTGGTGTAAACTGGACTGTCTCAAGCAAATGGGGATGTATGATACCCTAATTTTAGCTTTTGAGATTCCTTTAAGAATCTGATGAAAGCCATGAGCACACACATTTTTTATAGACAATTCCAAGGAATTCATAGACCCCAAGTTTCCTTAGGCTACCCATGTCAGCCTTAAAGAACAGTTTTTAAAAATAATATACAAACTGAAATATGGTAAAAGTATGCCTAAAACTTGAGACCAACATAATGATGGAGCAAGTTTATGCAGAGAACTTAAGGCATTCATGGACAAGGCCACTATCAACATAAAGTTGTCTATCAGGGCCACTGCCTGCTCGTCTTGGATACAAATGCACACTAAATTTAAATTCAAACACCAAGAATCTCATCAGAGAAAGGAATGAAAACAGACTATGGAGAATCTTGAAAGCCCAGCATGGATGTGTTCAGAGCCTACCTCATTACCCTCTTGCCAAATGCCCCCATCTTAGCACTCATGCCCATTCTCCATGTCAGGCATGGGGAATGTCTACAGCAAAGGAGGGGCCATCTAGGAAACAGTTTGGACTCCCTTAGTAGAGAGCTCAAGGAGAATGCCCCCCCATTGCCTGGGATCAAGAACTAAAGACCACCAAAAAGTTAACTGACACTCCCACCACCCCATACCTCACCTCCGTGAAGGAAAAGGAAGGAATCTACAGCCACTCATAGGAGCCACAGATAGCACTGAAAACTTACAATTCCAGTGTGATGGATTAAACACTGTAGGTTGATGGGGGCTGAGTGTCATTATCTTTAATCCTTCACCACACTCCTGCCCCTAGTGCTCACCTGCTCACTCGAGAGAGCACAGCTGCCCAGATGTGTGTTTCCCATTAACTCTGCTGCCTCTAGTCTGGGATAAAGAAGACGTTTTCATGCCAAATTAAAAACGACTTGGAAATGTGCATTGTGTTGGGAGAATTGGCCTTTTGAAAGGGATATAAAAATGAGGGAAGCCGATTTCATCACCCGCCTGCAGACAGGCCATCAAAGCATCCTGCCCCTGTGAAGCAGGCAGGCCACCTCTGCTCTTTCCCCTTTACAGACTGTGTTAGCCTCTCCATTATTTACCCCCAGGGTGGGATAAAGGCACAGTGCAAAGGCTAAGATCTTTAAACTGCCTTGAGTGCCCATTAAGCACATTAATAGCATCCACCGTAGTGAAACTTACCAATATAATTTCTGACTTCAAGCCAGGCGTGAAAAAAATACGGAAGTCAGCTGAGTTTATCAACCGAGGAGACCACCTTAAATGAGAAGCGATTACTTAGTGATGGGGAAGGAAAGAGTCAGCAGGGAAGACCTCAGAACAACCTTGACCGTTATTTGGCTAGTATTTCCCCTCCCCCACACTCATGTCATTCGAGGGAGAGGGCTGCGCCAATGTGACACTAAGAGCATTTAATCAGTGATGCTGATGTTGCAGTTTGGCCTGGGAGGGCAGGGTCCCAGCATTACAAGAAGCCATATTATGATCAATTTTAAAAGAAAGGCAATGATTTGAAAAATGGGTCTTGGGATTTGTGTCAGTGCTGTAGTTGCCTGCTCTAAATGTGTGTGTTGGGAGATAGAGGTGGAATCAGGGAAAGGAGGTTGTTTAAAATAATAAAAGACATCACTTCCTGAAGGATTGGGTTCCAGGCAATTCACGTATCTGAACTAGCCTCTACTTCACAGCTCTCCAAAACAGATAGTACTGGGTCCATTCCACAGATGAGAAGACTGAAGCTTAGAGACTTCAAGTGGCTTATGCTGGGGCCCACAAGCTGGAATGGAAACTAAGATCTTCTGGGCTCTGAATGAAAGATGTGCTTTTAACTTCTCTATACCACCAGAGCCACTTGATCTCATGTGGGTAAGTGTGACTATGGAAAGAGGGAGGAAGGTTGGAAACAGATCTGTTTATTTACTGGTTTGGAACAGAAGATATTTCAGAGGAGCCTGATCCGCATGCCCAGGGTATGGGGCCTCGGGCCTCAGGCCTCCGGGCTATGTGGGGTCAGAGGAGGGCCTAGCTGGCTGCCCCCATCTCCCCTCCTCTCACAGCCCAAAGCCACAGGACCCAGCCTGCCTGTCTCCTCTCTTGCCTTCCTCATTAGCTGGGATTGGGACCAATTTGTGGATGCCTTTGGTGCCCTTAGGCAGTGTTTGAGTCATCCTCCCTGATGCTAAAGAGAAAAGAAAGGAGGAGACAGCCATCCCCCAGGAGATTGGAGACGCCGGGAGAGGGAAGCAGTGATGGATGGAGGTCAGGAGGGAGAGGCCAGTGTTCGGAGGTCATTCCCAGTCTGGCTTTCTTTAACCTCACTCTTCCCTGGGGACCTGCTCCCCCATGAGATCACGTCCCACCAAAGACTTCAAAAAAAATGGGCTTGCTCAGGGATTGGCCCTCACTATTTTGAAAACTGTGAACTGAAGGGACCCATACCCTTCCAGCCCCCTGGGGCTTCCTAGAGCTCCAAGTACAGAATCCAGGTAGAACTCAGCAGGAGTAAGGCTAGCAAGAAGTATAGGTCTTCCTATACTAGCTCAGATGATGCAATCTATTTGCTTCAGAACTTGACAAATACCCATGGGTCTCTGAAACTGGACTAGGAGCCAAGTCAGGAATGCACCATTGAATTAGCCTTAGGCATTCAGCCTGGTGCAGAAATATAGCTCCACCATTTCTAGTTGTGGGACATTGGAGAAGCTGTCTCACCTCTCTGAGACATAATTTCATGACATCTTATAAGAATGGGATTAAAATGGTTGCAGGGGCTTGTAAGCAATTACACACCAAAATATTAGTTGTTGTTGTTGTCATCAAAACTAAAATCATGTGAAGGATAACCATCTCAAATGCCTCACTGTGTTGGGTTGTAAACCTGGGAGTAGCACCCTGCACCATCATTTTATGTAAACCTCACAAGAATCCTGAACCATTGATTAGTATCTATTCTAGAGATGGGGAAATTGAGGCAGAGCTAGGTTAAGTACTTTATTCACTGTCATAAAACTAAGCACATTGCAAAGTTGAAACTGGAACACATTGCATCTGGCTACAATAATGATACATAATTATCCCATATCCCAAAAAAAAAAAAGGTGGAGAAGGGAATGGGGAATCTATGTGAACTGTGCAATGAAGAGAGCAGGACCACAAAGGCAGAGGGAGTCAAATGAAAACACTAACTGAGCCCCTCCAATAAGTCAAGCACAATGCCAGGTATTAACATAGCTATTAATAACATAGCTATGCTATAACATAGCATCATGCCATTAAAGCAGTGAGCAAAATGTCAGGGACTGGCATGTGATCTCCAACTCAAGGTCAAAGAGAATACTCACACTATTGGGTTGTAAGTATGAGCACTATTCGTGCATTCACTCCATTATTTCTTAGGCTGCTACCATGTGCCAAGCCCGACAGCTAAAAGTTAACCTTACCGTATTGGGCAATCATACACCATTCTGTCATCCTCTCTCCAAATGTCTCACAGTATTAGAAAAAAAAAAAAAAAGCATCCCCAAGAGCTCCTTGCTACTCCCCAAATTTCTCAAAAGCTTATCTGAAGCCCAAAGAAACATGGTTTAGAAACTCAATCCAAGACCCTTCTCCCAAAGCACTCAGATATCAGAGTACATTAATATCTATGCGTAGACTTAAATACTATCCAAGCTGCTCTCTGTATCTGTATTGAAGCAGTAGTCCTCCTACCAAAGATCCATCAAATCTGCAGTTTTCAAAATGACATACCTTTTTATAAAACTTTCCCATACAACACTGGGACACTGAGGCATGCTCTCTTCATAGCAACCCCGTGGAGTGTGAAGACTATATGACAAAATCCCGTTCAGCAGGTTAGGGACCTGAGGTTCTTGGAATTCTAGGTAGTGAATACAGGTGCTACAGCTCCAGATGCTACAGCTAGTAAATGGCAAAGACCAGCTGGAAGCCAGTCTTCTAATACTTCCTTCTAATTCTAGCACCCTTTCTCCTGAAGTAGGCTACCTGTCAAAGGCCAAGGGCACCTTTTTTGAACTATCCCCTTATGGGTAAAAAATCACCATGTGCTATGTTCAAAAAGATAGGCTTGCTTAGGGATCAGCCCTCACTATTTGGGGAACTGTGAACCGAAGGGACCCATACCCTTCCAACTCCCAGGGGCTTCCTAGAGCTCCAAGGACAGAATCCAGGTAGAACTCAACAGGAGTAAGGCCAGCAAGGAGAATATGTCTTTTTGTACCAGTTCAGATGATATAATCCATTTGCTTCAGAACTTGACAAATACCCAAGAGTCTCTGAAGTCTTATTTGTTTATTTTGTTTATTACTATCTCAGCTCCACTTCTGCTGGGAAGGGTTGTTTAAGGGAAACATAACAAATGTAAATTCTCAGGACAGTCTTGGTTTGTCACTCTTACTCACTTGAGGACCTATAACTGATCATATTCCACTGGATATGGTCGACTGGAGTTAGCATAATGAATAGCAAAAAAATGCCCACTATAGTATGGGTAGATAAAGGGCACTCTTCTGGTTGGTGTGCAAATCGGAACTTTTTAAAGGGAAATTGGCCGTACCAAAATTACAAATGTGCAAACCCTCAGATCCAACAATTCACTTCTAAGACTCTATTTTAAAGAAACACTCACGAGTGAGCAGAAGACATGTGTCAAAGCTGTTCCACTGCAGCTCTATCTGTTATAACAATAAAAAGAAAAAAAAATGTAAAGAGCCAAATGCTTCTTATTAGGAAAACTGTTTTTTAAAAAATCATGCTCCTTTCTCCGCCATCGTGGTATATGCTTGACTCCACTTCTCATCATGTCTTCTCACAAGACTTTCAGGACTAAACATTTCCTGGCCAAGAAACAAAAGCAGAATCATCTCGTTCTCCAGTGGATTTGCATGAAAACTGGTAATAAAATCAGGTACAACTCCAAAAGGAGACATTGGAGAAGAAGAAAGCTGAGTCTATAAGGAATTGCACACGAGATATCACACATATTTATGCTGTGTCAAAGTCATGATCATCTTATCGTATCAAGCTGAAAATGCCACTATCTGGACAGTTGGACATGTTTTATTGGGAATATATTTTTTATCTTGTGAATCTGTTATGAACGCACTGGTTGGCTGGGTTCAGTAATAAATATGTGAGACTTTCGTTTCAATCAATAAATAAATAATCATGATACCTCCATGCTATGGAAGAGCATGCAACCGTTACAAAGAGTGTGCTACTCTGCTTGTGATCCTATGGACAAATACTCATGTAGTTAAATGTGTTAAAAATAAAGCAAATTGAAAAAAAAATAACATCGAAAATAGGATCAAACATTTTTGTTTAAAAAAGGAAGATGAAAAAGAAAAAAAGGAAAACTCAAATTGGGACCCACCCCTTGGGCCTCAAATAGAGTGCAGGCTGTTCTGGGCCTAGGCTTTCGGGGAAGGTGGGGCAAGGAGAGGGAGCTGTAAGGTGCTGCCTTTGAATACTCTTTTCTGAATATCATTAAAATTTAATTTTGAAATTTCTGGTCTTAATGATGTCCTAAGAGGCTTATAAAAAATGCCTACAAGTGCAGAACCATATCAAGCATAATTATCCTGGCCAGCCCCACTGACTGAATCGCCCCAGCCCTGTACCCTCTAGGGATGGCCGTCCACTTTATATATGAGTAGATATTGTGTATTGTATGACTGTCATATATACGTACCATTGGGTAAGAACATACACCACCACATCATTAACATTGGTTACTCAAGGGAGGGATGAGGGGGACTTTCATATTTTTACTTTTATATTCCTGCATTGTTTTACTTTTTTAGTGTATTACTTTGTGATTTTTAAAATTTTTAAAGGGAAGAAACATTCATTTAGGCATAATAGAAGAAAATACGAAAAGACAAGCCAACAAAATACATCAGATGAGTCATTGTTTCCACGTTGGAAAAAATAAACTGGATTTCTCTCTATCAAACTCTAATCAAACCAAATCCCATTTAATAGCAATGTGGCATATCAGCCACGCTTGGTGGTGCATACCCGTAACCCCAGCTATTTGGGAGGCTGAGGCAGAAGGATAGTTTTGAGCCCAGGAGTTCAAGACCAGCCTATGCAACATAGCAAGACCCCATCTCATTAAAAGTATATATGTACATGGCCATCAATATCTTACAAATAAAGTTAATAGGGGAGGGAAGTGAGGAATTAGTCTATTTTGTTTATAAGCTGGAACGGTGCCTTGCCTATATTAGGTACTCTATAAAATATTATTGAATGTAGAATGAATTGAGAAGAACTCAGGGTATACAAAGAAAGGTGATTTTACTTGATTTAAGCAATTGACATTAGGAGACTGATCTGTGGCCAAATATCAATACCCCTGAGTGCAAGTAACACTGGTCTGTAATTAGCATATCAAGTGTTTACATACCTGTAACTACTCCTAGATTGCTTTTACACATTCACTCTCCAAATATCTATTAAAGACCCAAGAATCAGTCCCTGCCCTTAAGGGGTTTCCATCAAGCTGTGTGAGTAAACCTATAAATCCAGTGTCAGAAAATGCTAGTTAGCAGAAATAGTCCTGGACAAAGATAGAGTCCTGGCTAAGACTTCATCGGCCATAACCAACTGTGTGACCTTTGGCCTCTCACCTTCCTGAGCTGTCAAAATGGCAGGGCTTGAGCCAGATATGTCTCAAATATCTAATCCCATTATACTCCTGAGAGCAGGTTCTCCAAAATCCGGGAGCCCTAGATCCCCAGTTGGAGAGACTTTCCACTAAACATCACTCTCAGGTCCTTTCAGCTCACAAGTGCTGATTTCAGGCATGTTGACTTTTCTCTTTAAAGTATCACCAGTGTCCTAAGACCAGTAAGTCCCACTTTACTAAGAGCTTCAAAGCTTCCAAGTGAGCACTGATTCTAGATTAAAAAGGTTTTCCTACCAAGCTAGTGTTTTCTCTGTTTGTCATTGAACTAAAGTCATGAATTTAGGCTGGTATTGAGATAATCAAGATATATATTATCCTATATTGCTTCATTTCCTTTTACTATCTATGGGTAAGAGTGTAGCCTCAGAGTTGAGATAGACCGCTATGATACTAGGTAAGTTACTAAAACTCTGTAATTCAGTTTCCTTGTCAGTAAAATGGGAATAATAACAGTTCCTACTACATAGAATTGTTTTGAAGACTAAATAAGAATTTAATTCATCTTGAATTAATTAACATGGGTTGAATATTTATTACATAGTAAATGTTCAGTAAGTGCTAGCTTTAATTATGGGGATTACTTTTGCTAGGCTATAAGCTTCTTGAAATCGTGAACCATGCATATCTCAAACTTCATTAAGCAATTAGTACTTATCACAAGTTTATTATTATTCATTTGTATAATAGTTATGTTTAGTAATAAGAAAGACAAAAAAGAAACATAGTGAAAGGAAGATTATTGCATTTGATTCTGGTTTCTTTATGTTACACTTCTTTATTCCTTCAAGTTGATGAGTTGCACTTCATGCAGTTTTCTTCCTTTCTCCTAATCTGACATTAAATTTTTTCTTGAAAAATAAAGATAAATAAATAAGTAACAGGCCAGGCACAGTGGCTCATGCTTGTAATTCCAGCACTTTGGGAGACTGAGGCGGGAGGTCACCTGAGGTCAGGAGTTCGAGATCAGCTTGGCCAGAATGATGAAACCCCATCTCCACTAAAAATACAAAAAAATTTGCTTGGCATGGTGACGGGCACCTGTAATACCCACCTACTTGGGAGGCTGAGGCAGGAGAATCGCTTGAACCTGGGAGGCCGAGGTTGCAGTGAGCCAAGATTGCGCCATTGCACTCCAGCCTGGGTAACAGAGCAAGACTCTGTCTCATAAATAAATAAATAATAAAAAGGTTTTTCTGAAGATTCATGTGAGGATTAGGATCACAGACTATTTTATTTTTTGTTTTTGAAATGGAGTCTCCCTCTGTTGTGTAGGCTAGAGTGCAGTGGCACCGTGATGGCTCATTGCAGCCTTGACCTCCTGGGCTCAAGGGATCCTCCCACTTCAGCATCCCCAGTAGCTAGGACTATATATATACATGTGCCATGACACCCAGCTAATTTTTTTTTGGTAGGGACAGGGTCTCTCCATGTTGCTCAGACTGGTCTCAAACTCCTGGGCTCCAGCAATCCTCCCACTTCAGCCTCCCAAATTGCTGGGAATACAAATCCCACTGTGCCCAGCCTAAGGAGCACAGCCTTGAGATACAGACTTAGTTTCAATCCCAGCACCACCTCTTATGAACTAGGTGACACTGAGCAAGTTACTGAATCTTTGTCAGCCTCAGTTTCCTCTTATATCAAATAGGTATAATAATGGGACCCAGCTTGTATTCAATGCATGGGCAGAAATGGTAGTTTCCCTAAACAGTGAAGGAGGTCACAGAAAAAGGACTATAGACGTAGGATGAGAGACTGAAATTTGAGGTCCGACAAAGCAAGGATGACTTTGGGAACATCCTCTCAGGAACTGTAGTTCCTGTTTCCTCCACGAGACTGGGAGTGGTGGTGGGGTAGGAGGCTGTGGAAGGGGGCAAAGTTCTAGCTTCCCCAGGCTGACCCCCGCTCTGATTATGTTACATTTCTCTCTTGGGTTCAGCCCTGTACACAGCTCCATGGGCTCCATTGCCCTGAGCTGGCATGTTGCAAGACTGAATCACAAATCAATACTGCTCTTGTTATGAATTCTGATCTGCATTTAAAAAGTTGCAGGCCCTCCCAGGTCCCAAACCAAAGCCCTCCCAGGTCGTGCTCCCACCCCCTGGCTCTCGAAGCTCACTTAATATCACAAAAAGCCGCTGCTTTTGCGTAAATATGAGGAAATTAAGTTCCTGAAAGATCTACCAAGAGGCAGCTAATGAAATAATGACCTGGGTAAGCTTAGGTTAAAAAGAATGGGCATTCAAGAATTAATTAAGCAGCCATTGTCATCAGTGAAGCAAAGTCACCTAGAAGTAGACCAAAAAAGGTTTTATTTCCCAGTAGTTTTATAAACTGACTTGGTGTCCTGGACTAGGAAACTGAACTGAAAGCCCAGGGGTGTGCAGAAGCATTATGACCAAGTCACCAGCTCTAAGCTCTGGGAGCCCCAAAACCTGATGTAAGGCTGACTGTCCCAACCACTCTCACCTACCCACACATCTACCCTCACAATTTCATGTTGCATACAACTCACCCTGCAAAGCAACGGGTGTGTTGGGACCCAGCCAGTTGGGAGCCTTTGTAAAGACAAGATCCTTTTGCTTTGTGTTTGTTTTAATTTTCCCAAGCAGCTCAGATCTAACATGAAAAGTGCAATAAACTGGGAGTATCAGTGTCCACTGAAAATATCATTTCACAAGTGAAAATATATCCAAACAGCCAGTTGTAGTTTGAGAGGCTCTCCCTCCTCAAAAATGCAGCTGTCACCAAAAATATATTTGAAATCTCTCTCTTTCTCACTCTCTCTCTCCTTTCCCTTCCTTCCTCCTTCTTCCAGCTCTCCCTCTGTCTTGCAATTTAACTTTAATTGCCCTGTCAGCTCTAAAGGCTGCTAATTGACGCCTTTTATTCTGGGTTAAAACTCCTCAGGAAGAAAAGAGCTCGCCGGGCCCCCAGATTCGACCGATTTGGCACGCTTGTCTCCCTGCGAATTGAAGCTGGGTGCTGCTAGTGCTGGGGGCAGGCGTGGGGGAGTCGCGGAGGCGGGGAGGGGGGCTGGGCAGGGTTGGAACGTCTATTTTTAGTGAGGGTTTTATAGAGTGGATCCCTGTGGCTTGGCTCCACACTGAAATATTGTCCTCGTCTCAATGACATAAACACAGGGCAGCTTGGAGATCTTGGCGCCAGCCCTGGCCGGAGCCTGTGAATGGGCAGAATGGTGGGATGGGAGCAAGAACCCTACTGTAATTACAAATAAATCCGCCACCCACCCCCACCCCCTGGCTCTCCCAACTCGCTTAATACCGCAAAAAGCCGCTGCTTTTGCGTAAATACGAGGAACTTAAGTTACTGAAAGATCTACCAAGAGGCAGCTAATAGAATAATTACTTGGGTAAGCTTAGGTTAAAAAGAAGAGGCATTCAAGAATTAATTAAACAGCCATCGTCATCAGTGAAAACCAGAGACGGAGGCAAAGCATGGACTCCTTCTTGAGCTCCTGGAGTAAATCCAATGTGTTGCTTCCCTCTGAAATTATCAAGCATTCAGGCTGGCCCTAGTACAGGAGAAATTGGAACTGATAAATTGGAACCAATTAGCAACAAGGTCTCAATATGATTCTTTGGAATGTCCCCGGCCAGGCTGGATGAAGCTGTCACCCAGGGCTGCCTCAGACATGGAGCCACACTTTCCAAAGCATATTTAAATATAGCCTTGCTTCCCTCGAAATGTAATCCCAACCCTCATTTTATCCTTGGAAGCTTGGGGGGTGGAGTGCAGGGTGAGGTGGGATTTTCTTAACCTCCATCCCCCACTCCCACAACCCTGTAAATAAATAAAAGATTACACCAAATTCCATTTGAAGTTGTCAGTCCCGGAATGGAACTTTTATCTCATTATGAATTTCATGGGTGAGACCGGTCAGACTTTGAATGTGGCTAACACCTCCATTGAAAGGCCCTAATTGCAGTTGTAGGCACTGACTGTTTGCAGACACCACACTGTACACACCTTCACATTCCTCTGAAGAAAGGGCATCCTATGAGAGCCAGCCAGGGCCTCCCCTCAAGTCAGTAGGACTGTCAAGGTTTCACTTAAACTTTAAACCAAAGTTGCCCTATTGAAGGGCCAGGTGCTAATTTGGGATTCTGAGGTTCGGCAGCTTTGCCTTGGCTGACAGGGCTGTTACTATACCCAGGGGGCTGGCTGGAGTCATGCTTCAGCCTCAGAGGCTACCAGGAAGGGAGTCTTTCAGTCCAAATGGACCCTTGAAGGACCGCTTTTATTTTCAGATGAACTTCCTCTGAGCCTGAAAGCATCCAGGGCTTGGCTGAGCGACAAAAGAATGGAGAAATGCATTTTGCACACAGCTACTGGCCTGCTAGAGGCAAGAAAGCTGCTTGTTAAGAGCCCCAAGGGAAGGGAGCCTCTCACTTAACTTCGGGACTCCTGGTGGGGAACAAGCCACGGAAAGATGGCTTATGAGGGAGAACTCTTTACAAAGTTCTGCTCCTCCCTCAATGGACACCACCAAAAAATTTAATTTTTGTGTTGTGGTGAAATATACATAAAGTAAAATTCACCATTTTAACCATTTGTAAGTGTACAGTTAAGTGGCATTAAGTACATTCTCATTGTTATGCAATCATCACCACCATCCATCACCAGAACTTTCTCATTATCCCAACTGAAATGCTGTGACTGTGTCCCCACCCAAATCTCATCTTGAGTTGTGGCTTCCATAATTCCTATATGTCATGGTAGGGACCTGGTGGGAGGTAATTGAATAATGGGAGCAGGTCTTTCCTGTGCCGTTCTTGTAATAGTGAATAAGTCTCTCAAGATCTGATCGTTTTGTAAATGGAAGTTCCCATGCACAAGCTTTCTTGCCTGCTGCCATGTAAGACGTGACTTTGCTCCTTGTTCACCTTCAGCCATGATTGTGAGGTCTCCCCAGCCATGTGAAATTGTGAGTCAATTAAACCTCTTTCTTTCATAAATTACCCAGTCTCAGATATGTCTTTATTAGCAGCGTGAGAACAGACTAATACACCAACTAAAACCCCATACCCATTAAACAGTAACTCCCCATTTTCCCTCCTCCCAGCCGTTGGCAACCATCATTCTACTTTCCATCTCTATGACTCTGACCACTCTAGGTACCTCATATAAGTGGAATTACATGGTATTTGTCCTTTTGTGACTTATGCTTGTTTCACTTAGCATAATGTCTTCAAGATTTACCCATGTTGAGGCCATCAGAATTTCTTTTCATGTTAAGGCTGAATAATACTTCATTGTATGGATATACCACATCTTATTTATCCATTCATCAATGAACACATGAGCTACTTCCACCTTTTAGCTATTGTGAATAATGCTGCTATGAAAAAAATTATGTATAAATATCTGAGTCCCTGTTTTAGTTATGTGAAGGATATATCCAGCAGTGGAATCGATGATTTATATGCTATTTCCATTTTTTATTTTGTGTGGGAGTGCCATACTGTTTTCCATAGAGGCTGCATTATTTCGCATTCCCACCAGCAGCACACAAGGGTTTGTGTCTCTCTGTATCCTCATCACACTTGTTATTTTCCTTCCTGTTTTTTGATATCAGCTATTCCAATGGGTATGAGTGCTATAACATTGTGGTTTTTGAACACCAAAGATTTGTATTTATTTTATGTTTGCTTTGAACTCTTTCCTTTTTAAAAGAAATAATATGGTATAGATACACATAAGTATCCACCAAGTACTTTACATTCTATCCCTCTCCCTAGAGGCAAGCACTGTGCCCAAGCTGGTGTGTATGATTGCAATTCATGTACAAATTTACCAAGCCTATTTGCATTCATTAATAATTTATACTACTATTTTGTGGGTTCCATTGGATTCCACTTTTGTATCCTTCTCCACTCCCACCACTACCTTCCACATTTATAAGTGGTATGAAGAATACCAAAAGCAGAACTCGAGATGAAACCAGAAAAGGCCACATGGAATAGATCAGAAACTTTGGAGTTAGGCACAGAGTTAAACATCAGCTGTGTTACTTCCTACTTGTGTGACCTTTGTCAGGTCACTTGACCTCTCTGAGCTTTAGTGTTCTTGATTATAAACTGAGATGTCTGCAGGACTGAAAAAGATAACAAATATAATGCACTATATCAGCACATAGTAAGGGTTCAGTAATTGGTAAGGTGGAGGGGAAATAGAAGAAAGTGCTTAACATTAATATTCTTGGACCAGGCGCAATGGCTCACACCTATATTCCCAGCACTTTGGGAGGCCAAAGCAGGCAGATCGCTTGAGTCCAGGAGTTCGAGACCAACCTGGGAAACATAGCAAAACCCTGTTTCTACAAAAAAATTCAAACATTAGCCTGGTGTGGTGGTGCCACCTGTAATCCCAGCTACTCAGGAAACTGAAATGGGAGGATCACTTGGGCGTGGGAAGTTGAGGCTGCAGTGAGCCATGATCATGCCACTGCACCCCAGCCTGGCCAACAGAGCAAAACCCTATCTCAAAATTAATTAATTAATTAATTAATTAAATGTTCTTACTGAGTTGTTGCCTCTCCACAGCCATTTCTCATCCATGATCCACTGACTATTTTTGCCTGCATCTTCATGCTGCCCCGAGGTAGGACAGAACATGTGCGAAAGTAAGAACAAAAAAAAAAAAAATGCAACCCTGTTTGACTTTTACAAAAATGTTGATGTGAGTCATGGAGAGTGAGTGTCCCCCTCTCCCCTTCCACCTCCCACCCAGAAGGCAGTGAAGAGTGGAGGAAAGTAAGGAAGCCGGGAGGCCTGACCCACTCTGCCAAGTCACCCTACTTGGGAGAGAACATTCAGCACAGGCCCTGAGCCTGGCTAGAGAAACTGTAATCTAATATCTTAATCCATTTCTTCTTCAAAGCATTGCTCTTTGTGCCAGGTGGACAGAGCCTGAATAACATGGAGCTCTCCCTGAGAAGCTCTTGCATTGGGCTGCGTCATTCAGGCTGGGAAAAGAATACCCAAAGGTGCACCTTTGACCTGGTTATCTGGACAATTGTGACTGGGGAATGACAGTTTAGAGGATCTAAAAGATGTTTAGGGAATTGCACCCAGTCGGTGTTGACAGTGAACCCAGCCATTGATCCAGCCACCCCCAGTGAGTGCTGACCATGCCAGATGGTGAGCAAGGCTCTTTGGCTACACAAAGAGGAATTGGACACCAAGGAGAGCTGTCTTCATAGAGATTAGTGCTCTTCTGCCCTTTTGGAAATGGCTTCTGAGTCCACCTCTCCAAGAAGATGGCAGGGACTAGGAGCAGTGGGGTGGAAGGGAAGAAAAATAGTTCCAGCAAGAACTAGGTCCTGGGGTCCCAAGGATGGGAGTGGGAGCCTGTACCATCTTCCTTTCCAAGGACATGAGCTGAGGTTAGCCTGACATCTCACAGCAGCTGCTGCCTCTCCAGAATGAGCTGGGATCATTCAACTACCCCCTACCCTCCCCAACAAAAGCTCAAGCTGCAGCTTCCTGGGATAGAGCCAACCATCCCTCACCCTCTCCCCTGCCCTGAATTGCTTCTGCTGCCAAAATCAGCTGACTTCAAGATACAGAGCTGCTAATTTGTGAGGATTCAGGCTGCTGAAGGTGTTGGTACAAGAACCAGGCTGTCTTTAGTTCAACAGAGACAAGTCATTGGTGTGTACCAGTTAAATTGTAAAGCATCTATTTGGGTCAAACTGGTCTTTTTATTTTCCAGACACCTAGGAGGAAGCTGATTCAACTTTTCTCTGTAAATAGACAGACTCAACCAAGAGAAGGATGTGATTTATAAGAGAAGATCAAGCATCATAAGTTGTTAATTAAGAAACGGGCATTGTTTTGACCACCATTGCATTTCCATCCACCCGCTACCAGGATCCAATATGGTAACCAGAAGTAATTAAACAAGTTCAGGTGTTCGTTCATTTACTAGGCACCTACTATATAGTAAACACAAGCCTAGGCACTGGGAATATGGAGTTGAACTCCCATAACGAGCTCGTTGTCCGGCAGGCAAGACAGCCATCAGCCTGAATGCAGTCACTGATGGGTGAGCTAGAGGAAGGAATGAGATGGTGTAGGACTAAGAGGAGGGAGCAATTTGTCTTCCCAGACAGAATCAAGAATGGAAGAAGCAATGTTTAAGCAGGATGTAGAGGATGGCAAGTGATTTTGCAAAAGGGAGAAAGTGAGCACACAGGACACCTAACAGTGAGGAAGGGCAGGCTATGTGTAGAGACCTCCAAGCTAAATATACAGCAAACAGCAAAGAGTAGAACAAGGTAATAGGAGAAAGGTAGATTGTGGTCAGGTTAGGAATGGCATCAAATGTCATAACTTTATCTTGAGAGTAACCAGAAGAATCCTTAGAGGTTTTTGAATAATTACAATTCCCATCTTATACAGCAGTTTATTTTAGCCTGTTTCTTCTTCAGGAATACTAAGCCTTTGGGAGAAATGAGGGGGCACTTCACTGAACTTTAGCAGGAAGCTGTCTGTCTTAGGTGGGCCAGTACTATCTGCAAGCCTTACTTCTCAGTGGTGACCTTAGGGTAACTTTGGTGAGAGATAAAGACCCCATCTAGGATCCCATACCTATGAGATGAAGAATAGCTGCCACAAATGACAAGTCAGAGATCTCCCCAAACCTCTGCAACTAATGACAGCCTTGAAGTCCCTAGAAAAAGTGCAAGTGCCCCCAAGACTTGCTTTGCTGTCAAAATATTTAGAAGAAGCATATTTAAATCACAGACGGAACAATAGGACTAGTTCAGAAGTAAACGTTAATGCTCTTGAAGAAGCTTAAACCATAAACATTTAGTCTAAAATGTAGCTGCCTCTCCTTCTGGGCTAGGATCTGAAAGAAAAGCAGAGTTCTATAAAATGTGATCTGCCAGGATTTTCTTACCCCCATGGCATGATCATTATGATGCCTCTTATTATATTTAAAGCCTTATTCGAGGTGACTCCAATCCTTGAGGAGGTGCGGGAAGCAGCTTTGCATTTTTCTCAATGTATTCTGCTGAACCACTGCAGTAATTCACTTTTGAAACAATGCAAAGGGAAAATGAGATTGAAATCACAACCTTGCCTCATTACTGGCCTGCCTCCTCCCTGCCACCTCCAGGCACTTTAAGGGCCCTTCTCCCAGCATTTTAGGGATTATCTTTGCGAGTTTAATCAAGCTTTACATTAACCAGTTAACATGGTTAAGCCTTTGTGTGAGAAAAGAGACATTTGTCTGAAATCGTAGTGTACTGAATTCAGTTTGTAGGGAAGAGACAAAGAGGCCCAAGCCTGGGTACCAGCTCTAACCTTATCCATTCTATCACGAGTGAAAACCATTTTTTCTTTAAATTTATAAGCATACCAACAATTTATAAAACTAATTTTTTTCCAAAACTCCAATGAATAATGAATCATATCTCAAAAAAATCCTGTGTTGAAACACAAACATACCTACTAACCATGCTGGTGAAGGACTAGCCACTGCTTTATTTATTTTTATTCATATTTTAATTAATAAATTTACTTATGATCTTAACCTATTATGCCAAAGAACAGATTGGAAAACGTTTGCGGTTGCCCAATGGGTTACAGGAAAAGTAAGAACCCCTTTTAGAACTTTAAGGAAGTTGTTCATGTAACTTTGAAGCCTTCCTTTCATTTGCTGCAGGTATATTTTGTGAATTAAAATAAAAAAGCAAATTTTTTTGTCTTTAATTGAGGGCATTTTTAAATGAAGCTGAGTAAAGACACTAAGATGAAACCTTAGATATAAGAAAAATAAAAAAACAGTTGGGGGTTTCAGAGACATTGTTTGTCTTAAGAGTGATGTGGAGAAGCTTGATCAAAAGCCTTGTTTTACTACAGTCATGCTCCATTATGGGAGGTGGGGATGAGGATGGGGTCGGGGGAGTGGGAGGAAGATGAAACGAGCCCTCTCCTCTACTCAACCAGGTTGCCAAAAGTCACTGCCCACAAGTAAACCTCTCTGGCCTGCTGGTACTGATGACCTCCAGAGTCAAACATGGATTCAGAGCAAGACAGCAGATGCATTAAGAAGCCCGCTTTAGGCTCACGGCTCTGAGCTAAGAAGCCTGTCTCTGCCTCCATAGATGATCCTTGAGTCAAGAGCAGTGCATCGAGATACCCCCTCACTTCTCTGGCCCTCAATTTCTCTATCTATAAAATGGGGAGGTAGTTGTCCCTACCTCCCCATTTTACCAAAGGGTCAGTTCCTTTGGTACTTATTTAGGGACCTCATCCTCCAAACCTTCAACTGAGGTGACTTATTTCCCATCATTAGCTTCCACACCAAACTCATTCCAGAGTGCACAGTTTTTTTTTCATCAAGCATGAGAGTGGTTTTTTGGTACATTTTATTTTTATTTCCCAGCCCAGTGGTGGGTTTTCACTTTATTTGGAAAGCAATCTGATTTCTCTGGAGATGCCTGAGACAGGAAATCAAAGTGTCATGAAACAGTGTCTGTCACATACTTACATGTGTGCACGCACACACACACATATGCATATGAAAGTTCCACAAATGTACTTCCTCACTTTACCATCATAGGTGAGCACTGCACCGTTTAACTCAACACAAAATGAAGAACAGCTAAGAATAAGAATCGTGCCTACCCTGCAGCCTGCTGCTGGCTTCAAAAATCTTTTTAACATTTAGAGTTTTAAACACTGTTTTCAGTTTTACTAATGCCTAATAGTTACTTTGGGGGAAGTTCTTTCTTCTAAATGCACTGATTTTAATCTTTTACTGATTTTTTCCTTAAATACAAAAATGCTGATTGCTCTCTTTTTAAAATCAGATTTACATAAAGTAAAAAGTGAGCTTCTCTCTCTTCCTCACCACACACTTTAAGGGTAATCACCCCATTCTTTAAGGATAATCATTACAATTAATGACTTACAAACATTTTTTAACATATTTCCTGGTACGTAAAATAATCTCTGCATACAGATTAAAATCAAGGGCTCTAGAGTTGAACAGCCTAGATTTCGATCTTGATGTAACACATAATTAATTTTTGTTTTCACTTCTTAATAGGGACTGTCTTGAAATATTTAAGACCTATAGTCACCATATTTAGATGGTTTCTAAGGTTTGTTTCAAATATTCTAAGCTCAAGTCTAAATTCAAATCCTATTTAAAATAGCTTAAGGCCCTTCAGTGGTCCACCATGCAAGGCCTCTGGTCTTCCGGTCTCTATTCCTCAAGCCCTAACTCTGGGCGCTGCCAACTCATCCCAGAATTTGGATTATGTCATACCTCCTCCCCACTACCCCAAATGTCATACAGCCCGTGGCGTCTCCTCACCCATTTGTTCTGTAACCACCTCTTGATTTTTCAGGTCTTTCAACTTGGACATCAAGCCAGGCGTGGTGGCTCACACCTGTAATCCCAGTACTTTGGGAAGCTGAGGCAGGAGGATCACTTGAGGTTAGGAGTTCGAGACCAGCCTGGCCAACATGGTGAAACCCCATCTTTACTAAAAATACAAAAATTAGCCAGACGTGGTGACACATGCCTGTAATCCCAGCTACGTGGGAGGCTGAGGCAGGAGAATCACCTGAACCCGGGAGGCAGAGGCTGCAATAAGCCGAGATGATGCCACTGCACTCCAACTTAGATGACAGAATGAGACCCTGTCTCAAAAAAGAAAAGAAAAGAAAGAAATTAAAAAATCAACTTGGACATCAAATCTTCTAGGGAGCCTTTTCGGATCCCCCAGCCCAACATTTCTGTGCCTCTTGATGGCAGCTGACATCCTGAATTGTAATCTTTATTTTTTTTTCCCCAATCATCTGTGACCTCCTCAAGCGATGAGACTCCATCTTATCTCTTGTTGAGCAATGTGCCTGTAATTGAGGTACATGCCTGGCGATGAGATAAATGAATAAAAGACTGATGGATGACAGTAGGTGGTCACAGCAAGTCATATCCAAAGCTGCACCATGACTTGGATGGTGAGGAGACGGAGTAGGGGCTAGGAAAAAAGTCAGAGATGTGAAGGTGTTGTGTGAGGTGGATTCGGTAGCTGGAACCCGTGATTCATCGCACCCACCTGAAATGGGGTCATTTTTCACCTTATTTTTCACTCCATTGAGCTTCTGTCTCCTTGTTATCTTGAGCCTTTGATGGGATAAGGGAGACTAGACCTTATTATCTCAATACACATCTATCTGAGGCAGTGGGATGAGAGGATGTGGGAAATGCGAGTGTACATTGAGATGGGTGTTTGTGTGTTTTTGGCAGGAGGAGGCAGTGTATCAATTTCCCATGGCAGGTCACTCAAGGGAACTGCCTTCAGAAACCTTTAAGCCCAGATGGGAACAGAAGAGGCAGAAGTATGGGTGTGTGGTGTGTGTGGTGTGTGTGGTGTGTGTGTGTGGTGTGCGGTGTGTGGTGTGCGTGTGTGGTGTGTGGTGTGTGTGTGTGTTGTGGTGTGTATGTCTGTGTTGTTGGGGAGCAGTGCATAGCAAGTGTGTGTGGTACGTGTGTATATGCATGTGTGTGTGCATGTGCACTCATGTGCTTGTATTGATTAACTACATATGTACTGGGGCCGGGAAGGTAGGCTTTTCAATGCATCCATCAGTATCTGAAAACTGTGCCTGTGCAAATCTATGAGAGTGTATGGTGGAGAGTGGGAAGCAGGTCCTAGAGCATTTAGAGTTTGAGTTTCTATTCGATGGCAGTTACCCATTCACATCATAGCCCCCCCATGATTTTGGAGATTCTTGTCCCACACTAGCAGTGCTCTATCTGTAGTATTCCATTCATTCCTCTTTTGAAATACTGGGTCACATATGGTAAAAGTCCATAACTCAGAACCAAGTGTTACTGGTCTTTAAATTTTATTTGTGTGTGTGTATGTGTGTGTGTAAAGCAGTGACTGGAGAGAAAAGGACTGTACAAGGATTTCCTTTCCATAGGAAAACGTTGGGTCCATCCTAGACCCAGACTTCAGCCAAGGAAACACAATGTGAAGCCCAGGAGAGCTGAGGGCAGGAAAGGGGAGAAGATATGCCTGCTGGCGTCACCCCACCCACCCCCAGGCCCCCCACATCAGGGCAGGCTAAACATGCCGAGGCTTCTGTCTCCAGGGCTGGAGAGAGGCGCCCTCGTTAAAACTCAGATAAACAGTTTATCAGGAGATGAATGAGCCACCGGGCTCCAGAGACGTCTCCCCTTCCCCAGTGTGGAGCCAGATGGGGAGGGGGCTACAGGCGGAGCAGGAGCCAGACTGAGGAAGCGAAGGGGCTGTCGGGGCTGGAATGAACTAGCTGAAGCTCCTTTCCTCCTTTGGTCTTAAACTTTGTCTCTATTTTGGGAAATGTATTTCACATTTATTTGCCCACGTTCCCACCCCAGACCACGTTTTGGAGTGATTTCCCACTCTCTCCATCCTCTTTCTCTCCTATTTTCCCTCTTTTGCCCAGCATACCCATTTTAGTTTCTTCTTACCAGAATCTAATCAGCAATGGGACATACACACACAATTAAAATGCCCTGTGAAGCTGAACTGGGTTCTTTCCACCCTCACTGTGAGTTCTGAACTGGCCAGGGCACCCCAGCACCCAGAAGGCTACATGAAGTTCACCACCCTCTGACCTCAGTGCCACCTCCTACTGTCACCTCCTTCTGGCAGTCAGGAGAGATATGTGGCAAGCCTCATGACTGACTTGTTCTCCCTTTGCTAAGTCCAGTCCAAGAATGCCATTTTGGGGTCTCACTAAGAGAAAGCCCATCAGATTCTACATTTATGGGTCCCAAGAGATTGTCAGAAACAGAGGGTCGAGACTTTTAATGCCTGGAATGACTCGAGATGTAAAAGATGGCAGTTCTCACGCATTCTCCATTACGATGTCTCATGGTCCTTAACAGGCAGAGTGTCTCACCCAAGGTCACACAGCTGGTAGACTGCAAGTTTTCTGACCTCAAGCCGCATGGCCTTTAGGTATCACCCACAGTTGCCTTAGGTCTATGTTTCCAGGGCCAAAGAAGCAAGAAGATTGTCAAATTGTTCTTAGAATCATGATAGAAACAAGATACATAAAAGCACCCACAGGTTCCTCTTGCCTTTGACCTGGAGTTGCCCCAGCAACTATTTAAATGAGTGCTTCCACTTACCTTGTGCAGAGAATTTTACAGGGACAGAAACCTGATATGGGGCTACCCACGGATGGGCCTCCATTCATGTTGTTCATTAGACTCTTCCTATGCAGCCTCCTGAGGCCTAAGTCCCCAACCAATCCCCACTAAAGTCCAAACACCACCCACAGCGAGAGTCAAGCTGATAGCCGTCCTTCCATTGGCCCATCTTCCACCCACACCTTCCTTTGGAAGAAATATAACCCTCTTTGTCCAGTTTGTCAAGCTCCCTCTTCAACAGAATCACAGAAGTATCAAAATGGGTTGGCTACAGAATCTCCTAAGAAACTACAGTCCTCCCTCCCTCAAACTCCTGAAGCCTGGCAGCCCTCAAGTTTCACAGATGGAGTGGACAGAAGGCAAATCCAAAGGTGTTGCAGTTGATTTCAACAGCATCCTCACCCCTTCAACCCTCTTCTGCTCAAACCTGAGATGGTTGGCCAATTGAGGGCAGTGGGGTTCTCTGAAGAAGTAACATGTGTTGAAAAACCATTGCCCAATATAAGCTCTGCCCCAGACACCTTGCTAGGCTGAGCATCCTTTACCTCTTTTACATGGCACGATTCTGAGAGGTGTGTATCATCCCCATCTTACAGATGAGAGAATGGAAACGGGGTGGTTAAGATGACTGTGTTAAAAAGGTAACACAGCCGGTGAGGGGCACAGGCAGAAATCCAACTTAAATCCACCTGGTCCAAAAGTCATGGAGCTTCCCTGTCTGGGACATTTCTTCCTCCACCTCTCATATCCCCAGATTTTCTGACTGTCCCTCATACAAGTGTGGTTCCCTTCTTCATGCAGTTGTATATCCTATCTCTCAAATGTCCTCCTCTCCATGCTCAGATAAATACATCCTTCTTCATGAAGCTCAGCTAAAACTCAGCTCTACCATTAAGGTCTTAGTACTGCTTAGTCTCTGATACCAGCATCCCAAGGTTCACTCAGTACCTAAGCGCATGGGCTACTCCCACATGTGTGTGGCACAGAGTTAGGGGTGCAAGCTTCCCAAATGCGGCATTTCAGAACTTCACATTGAAGAGGAGTAGATGTGGTTTGAAAACAGTATAGCTAATATAATAATTGCTTGGGCTTCTTTTTGGTTATAATAATGTATTTTAAAAACTTTAAACAACATTCAAAGAAGAGCATGATATTGTTATACTTATCAAAAAGGGACGTGGATTTTTAAAAAGAAAAGGTTATTGAAAAACTAGTCCACACTGTTATAGGAATTTAAAATTTTTCTGATGCCCTTTTACTATTTTCTTCTTGTGCCTGTCATATCTCCCCTAACTGTACTGCAAAAGTCTTGCAGGATGGAGACTGACTATGAATTCTTTCTTCTTTGTGTTTTTCCTGATGGTCTTCACCCAGTAGATACTCCATAAACAGGTCACCCAATCTGTTCTCAAGCATGATTTGTTTCAGGTTCCTGAGGGACATTTTTTGCTATTCAGTCAAATCTGCTCAGCCTAACTAAATAAAGGATCTGGGTTGGTTTTCAAGCAAAAAATAGGTGACTTGAAGGAGAGGAGAGGAGATTAAAAGAACAGAAACCAGCACGATACAATGTCATTAATTGGAACCTACCATCTCAGGAGGGCTGTGCTAGAGTTTAGCCCTTGAACTCCACTAAATAATTTTCTTAGTTAATTCACATCAGTGACAAAATTGCTCCGGAACATGTAATATTCATAAGGAAACAAACTAGTGCTGAATCCCCATAAAGCACATAAAAAAGAAAGAGGTATGCTTAGGCGCCTACTATGTGCCAGGTTCTTTTTTTTTTTTTTTTTTTTTTGGCGGGGGGATCAGGGAGGTAGGACAGAGTTTCACTCTGTTACTCAGGCTGGAATACAGTGGTGCAATCTCAACTCACTGCAACCTTCGCCTCCCAGGTTCAGGTGATTCTCATGCCTCAGCCTCCCGAGTAGCTGGGATTACAGGAGCCTGCCACCACGCCCAGCTAACGTTTTGTTTTTGTTTATTTTTTGTTTGTTTGTTTGGTTTTTGGTTTTTGGTTTTTTTGTATTTTTAGTAGAGACAGGGTTCCACGATGTTGGGCAGGCTGGTCTTGAACTCCTGACCTCAACTGATTCGCCTGCCTTGGTCTCCCAAAGTGCTGGTATTACAGGCATAAGCCAAGGCCCCCTGCCTGTACCAGGTTCTAATCACACATTATTTCTAAGTAAGCCCAATTCAAACCACCAATGGGTTGTTGTTATCTCCAGTATCCATCAAAGCAAGATCTACTTTTGAGCAGTCCCTTGATAGTCTAATTCTAGTTGTCTAGACTTTAAAATCGACGGAAACGCTTTCAGCTGAAACTGCCCACTCCTTTTAATAGAGGTTTTGCAGAAAGACTGTAGTATGCAACAAAGTGCTTTCTTCCTTAGACAGATGATAAACTTTGGGAGTTGGGGTGGGGCAGGTTTAAAGGAAAAATCAGATCTTTGGGGAAAGAAAGTTGAGCGATTTAGGTTGTCACAATGGGATCTCTTAACTCCCACTCTGTGGAAGACTGGCAAATACTTGAGTCATCCACTCCAAGTGTCTCTTCTCCAGCTTTTTCCAGATTCCAATCACATTCACCACAAAGAAAACCGAGTTTGCATTTTAAAGCTTAGATTGAGTTCCTCGTCCAAGGGGAAATTAACCGGAGGTGTCACTTCAGTACCCATCTCCCATCAAAGAGAAACTGCTTCTGAAAGAGAAAGCATCATGGAGGTTTATTTAAAATCACAGAAAGATAGGGCTGGAAGAGAAACCTATTAATAGTTATGTCACTAATGCGAAAAGTGAGGAAAATGACTTGTCCAAGTTATATCAGGGTGGACCCCAGGCAAGACCCAAGTGCCTCTGCTGTCGGCTCACCTTTCAAGTTTCCAGTCCCCACTCGCACCCACTGAGACCAGAGAGACCAATTTACCTGAGGCAGAAGGTGCTGCACGCATTCTTGTCAAATTTGAAGGGACTGAGGAGGAATCTCAGTAAGTTTGTTTACACTGGGGGCCTGGAGAGCTTCGGGAAAATAGCCAGAACCAAAATGGACCCGTCAGCAGACGCAGACACACACAAAGTGACACGGACACAGAAACAGAAGCTGAGCTGGGCAGAGCGGGCAGCGGCCGACCCACCTCGCAGGGCCGCCCCCCGCCAGCGCCAGGTGCAGGGTTCGCAGCGGCCCAGCAGAGGGCGCGCCGCCCCCAGGGAGCCGAGCGGCGGCCGCGCGGAGCCGGGCGGGCTAGGCGAGCCGCAGGCAAGCCAGACGCGCCCCTGAGGCTAGACCACTCAGGGTGCAGGACCCGGCCAAGGAGGAGGAGGATGGTGAGGAGCGGACCCCCGTCGTGGGCCCGAAGGACAGACAGGCAGGAGTGCTTCCTAAGAATTACATCACGCTGCGCAACGTTGCGGTTCTCAGACTCCCTGGTGCAAAGAGGGGTGGGGTAGGGGCTGTGTGTGTGTGTTGGGGGGAGGGGACTTAGATCAAGAGCCCGGGAGAGAAGAAGGCGAGACGCGCCCGGGGAAAACGCTCCATGCACATGGAGAAATTTCTTGCTCCGATCTGCATGCACCGAGAAACGAGCCCCCAGCACTTCCCCGCTGCTCCCCTCCCAGTGCAAAGCACCCAGCTAGTGAGAAACCCTCCAGCCCCCACCTCGAGCACCGCCCCCCCAACACCGGCTCTGCACCCTCCAGCCCGGCTCCAGCGCCGCCGCGAGCTTTCCCCAGGACTGGCCCTGGCGGGGCGCCTAGAGCCCCAGTTGCATTGCTCCAGGAGAAAGGAGGGGGGCGGTGCATTTTGCAGGAGGAGGAGAAGGGGGGTGGGTGGTGGGGGAGAGAGAAAATTGCGCGGAGACCTGCCAAGCGCCACCGCCGCCACCACCGCCGCTGCCGCCGCCGCCGCCGCCGCCGCCGCCTGTGAGCTCCGGCGGGCAGCCTGACTGTCGGCTTCCCGGGGCATCTGGGTCCGGCGGGGCACAGCCCTGGGCGCTGCCGAAGCCGCCGCCGCCGCCTCCGCGGCGAGTACAGGCGGCTTCCCCGGGAGCCTCTGCAGCTCCAGCTCCTCGGGGGTGGAGAAGTGGGGGGTGGGGTTGTTGTTTGGGGGGAAGAAGGGGGAGGGGGCAACGCCGAGAGAGTCAGTGGTTTCCATGGTGATGGAGCTGAAAGTGCAGGAAATTTAAAGGCTTGGACCCTGCGAGACAGACAAACCGGTGCCAACGTGCGCGGACGCCGCCGCCGCCGCCGCCGCTGGAGTCCGCCGGGCAGAGCCGGCCGCGGAGCCCGGAGCAGGCGGAGGGAAGTGCCCCTAGGACCAGCTCAGCCAGCGGCGCTTGCACAGAGCGGCAGGACGAAGAGCAGCGAGAGGAGGAGGGGAGAGCGGCTCGTCCACGCGCCCTGCGCCGCCGCCGGCCCGGGAAGGCAGCGAGGAGCCGGCGCCTCCCGCGCCCCGCGGTCGCCCTGGAGTAATTTCGGATGCCCCGCCGCGGCCGCCTTCCCCAGTAGACCCGGGAGAGGAGTTGCGGCCAACTTGTGTGCCTTTCTTCCGCCCCGGTGGGAGCCGGCGCTGCGCGAAGGGCTCTCCCGGCGGCTCATGCTGCCGGCCCTGCGCCTGCCCAGCCTCGGGTGAGCCGCCTCCGGAGAGACGGGGGAGCGCGGCGGCGCCGCGGGCTCGGCGGGCTCTCCTCCGGGGACGCGGGACTAAGCAGCAGCCCCGGGCGCGCGCCGGAGGCATGGAGCGCTGCCCCAGCCTAGGGGTCACCCTCTACGCCCTGGTGGTGGTCCTGGGGCTGCGGGCGACACCGGCCGGCGGCCAGCACTATCTCCACATCCGCCCGGCGCCCAGCGACAACCTGCCCCTGGTGGACCTCATCGAACACCCAGACCCTATCTTTGACCCCAAGGAGAAGGATCTGAACGAGACGCTGCTGCGCTCGCTGCTCGGGGGCCACTACGACCCGGGCTTCATGGCCACCTCGCCCCCCGAGGACCGGCCCGGCGGGGGCGGGGGTGCGGCTGGGGGCGCGGAGGACCTGGCGGAGCTGGACCAGCTGCTGCGGCAGCGGCCGTCGGGGGCCATGCCGAGCGAGATCAAAGGGCTGGAGTTCTCCGAGGGCTTGGCCCAGGGCAAGAAGCAGCGCCTGAGCAAGAAGCTGCGGAGGAAGTTACAGATGTGGCTGTGGTCGCAGACGTTCTGCCCCGTGCTGTACGCGTGGAACGACCTGGGCAGCCGCTTTTGGCCGCGCTACGTGAAGGTGGGCAGCTGCTTCAGTAAGCGCTCGTGCTCCGTGCCCGAGGGCATGGTGTGCAAGCCGTCCAAGTCCGTGCACCTCACGGTGCTGCGGTGGCGCTGTCAGCGGCGCGGGGGCCAGCGCTGCGGCTGGATTCCCATCCAGTACCCCATCATTTCCGAGTGCAAGTGCTCGTGCTAGAACTCGGGGGCCCCCTGCCCGCACCCGGACACTTGATCGATCCCCACCGACGCCCGCTGCACCGCCTCCAACCAGTTCCACCACCCTCTAGCGAGGGTTTTCAATGAACTTTTTTTTTTTTTTTTTTTTTTTGGGCTACAGAGACCTAGCTTTCTGGTTCATGTAATGCACTGTTTAACTGTGTAGGAATGTATATGTGTGTGTATATACGGTCCCAGTTTTAATTTACTTATTAAAAGGTCAGTATTATACGTTAAAAGTTACCGGCTTCTACTGTATTTTTAAAAAAAAGTAAGCAAAAGGAAAAAAAAAGAACAGAGAAAAGAGAGACTTATTCTGGTTGTTGCTAATAATGTTAACCTGCTATTTATATTCCAGTGCCCTTCGCATGGCGAAGCAGGGGGGAAAAGTTATTTTTTTCTTAAAGTACAAAGAGACGGGGGAACTTTTGTAGAGGACTTTTTAAAAGCTATTTTCCATTCTTCGGAAAGTGTTTTGGTTTTCCTTGGACCTCGAAGAAGCTATAGAGTTCAATGTTATTTTACAGTTATTGTAAATATAGAGAACAAATGGAATGACTAATCATTGTAAATTAAGAGTATCTGCTATTTATTCTTTATAATATCCCGTGTAGTAAATGAGAAAGAAGTGCAGAGCAGGATTAAAGAAAACCACTAAAACCGACTGGGCTCCACACTGATTTTCTGTGTTGGTGATTGATGGGGGGTGGGAGGGCGTGGGAGGGGGCGGGTAGGGGATGCTGCTGTGCCTCCTACGCGGTTGGGGAAGGGGCTCATCCCCTCGGACTCACCTCCTGTGGTATGATAGAGGTGACTTAGTTTTTTGAGGGCGGGGGGTGGCGATATTCTCTAACCCCTCACTAAAACATCACGTGGCCTCCGCCTAGTCTCCTAGCTTTTCCCCCTATGTCACCAAAGCTCGGGCCTGTAGTGACCTCGACACCCAGCCGGCCCCCTGGAGCTGACCCCAGGCTGGGCCGGGGGGCGGGGGGAGGGTGGGCGGCCGCTTTGTCCTGCCTGACAGGCCCTTCACAATGGGGACACGTGTCTTTCACACCTACCCTGGGGGCGGAGTGCCGCTGAAACTTGACCCCCGAGGAATGGGGAGGGGGGGAGATCAGAGCGCGCCCACCCAGATCCCGCCACCCCTCCCGCCTCGTACCCCCCACCTCAATATCCAGCCCACGTTAACCCTTTGCATGCCCGGAAGCTGCGGTGGTGCGAGCTGAGGCAATCCCTTGGAATCAACAAGGCTCACAGCCTCCGGGATCTTGCAGGTCCGAGCCCCGAAATCCCAGGCCCTCGGCGGGAGGTGCTGGGGATATCAGGGAGATTTGACACTGGCCTCCCCTCTCCCCAGGGACCTAAGGAAGACTGAGGGCCATGGTTTCGGAGGGGTCCGAAATCTGGGTGAAAATCACCACCTCTGGCATCTACTTTTGGGAAGAGGGTATGCCGGTGCTCTGGGCACTTTCTCCCTTGAGGGATGGGGAGGAGGGAGAAATCGGAATCGGAATCTTTGCGCTTTAAAATTAGATAGGGGCAGAAGGCACGTAACCCCTTAAAGGGACGTGCAAAACATCACTCCCACCCCACCCCTTAAAAAGCCAACTCCTTGGGACCGACGCCTGACTCTCGCATGCGTCCCTCCGCCTCAGTCCCCAGTGGCGCCCGTCCGCACAGCTCCACGTGGGCCAGCTTCCTGACACTGCTCAGCGCGCCCTTTATTTATCTTGGACTCCAAAGTCGCTCTCCTTTGCTCCCTCCCCACCTCCCTGCCACCTCTCCGCACCTCCCTCCCGGCGTTCCTCCCACCCCACCCCCTCACCCCCCTAACCCCCAAGTCCGGAGTCCCGGCGAATCTATGCTAATTATTTCAAACCTGCGCCTAGTCCCCAGCGCAGTCTCAATGCCCCCGGCCCCTCCCGCCCTGTCCCTCCAGCCGGGCGCTTTCTTCCCTCCCGACGCAGCCTCGATGGCTCCTCATTTCAATAGCCTGGCCCCGGAGCCGAGCCCCCTCCCCGGCGCTGCCTCCGTCAGCCGTGGGACAGACGTTAGGGTATTCATTAACTGAGAGCCGAGGAATAACGGCATTATTCCCCCCAGAGAGGGCACCCTGCCCCCGCGACTATCTGAGGCTTCATTGTAAAAGGATTAAAAGTTAAAGACCTCCATCTTATGATTCTTTCATTTAATCTTCCTGGCGCCTGGGAGACATGCTCGATGGATGATGGCTTTTAAAATATTCCTAATGTCGGCTACCTTAAGACTCCAAGCTGGGCAAACAAACGTAATTTATTTCCAGAAGAAAGGGGATATTGAGATGTTTAAGTTTATGAACTGCCGTCCCCATGTATATTTGTTAAGTTCTGACAAATACCCAAATAACGTTAAAATCAGCCATTCATCACTTATGAATTTATGCAAAACTTTCTGTGCCCCGGGCCAATATTTTTTTAGACAGAGTTTCACTTGCGAGGGGCGGAGGTGGTGGGGAGTGGGGAAGAGGAGGGGTCTTATGCGAGGGGGGCGAAAGCAAGAATTTTCATGCCTGGTAAACACGCGAATTATGCGAAGAGAGTTATTCCCAGCTGGGCGGGCAGCCAAAACTCGGAGAGCGCGCCGAGGCCAGCGCCCCCACCCCCACATTGGCAATGTCATTGGATTACAATGCGAGGTCTTCCCCTCCGCGACGCCCCCTCCTCCCTCCGCGGGCCCGCCCGCCCGCGCCCCTCCTCCCCACCCCTGCCCACTTGGAAAACCCGCCCGCAGCCGGCGAGCTTCTCGGCTTTCAGAGCGGGAGCCGGTGTGAGCTGGGAGGACGCGGGTGCAGACGTGACCGGCGACAGAGAGACCACCGGATGCACAGAACCAGAGAGCAGGCCCGAAGCCGCTGCGGGCGCGGGAGAGGACCCAGCGGGACCCAGACAGTCCCAGAAGCGAACGAAGGAAGTGCTGGTCCTGGAACCTTGTGCCTAACGCACAGTCGGTTACCTCTCCATTATTATTAATGCCGATAATACTAATAATAGCATCAACGCGGAAAGGAGAGGGCTCTGGGTAAAGAGGCAAGAAAACTGTCCTCTCGGTCATCCAGTGCCTATCTCCTGTAAGGAGGACAATTGATCTAGGTGACTTCTGCTGTTCTGACACCTGTGTCTATGAATTTATGCAGCTGCTGGGGGTCTGCACCTCCCCAGGGTGGAGATTTATAACTATTACAGATACATACATGTCAACTTTTTCAAATCCTGGAAGAGAACGGCAGGGTTTCCACCAACCCATTCCTCCCATTATGATTTCGAGAATTCACTCACCAATCCCCTATTGCAAGCCTCCCGTTTATTCCTTCCTTCCACTTTCAGTGTCCACACTCTCTCTCTCTCTCTCTCTCTCTCTCTCTCTCTCTCTCTCTCTCTCCACACAAGAGCAAACTGAGGCCCAATGACCACACTGAGAGGGAAAGCCAGCCCTCTCAATGGAGGGTCCTCTGGCCCCCAGAGTCTGGGAAGGGGATTTAGTTCTCTGCTGAGATGGAGAAGGCCAGGGGTCCATTATCAGTCTTGCTTCTGAGACTCCCTGGGAAAGGGGGTTGAAGTTTGGTGGCAGCTGCAAGAAGAAGCTGGCTGCCTATTAAGAGCTCTTAGCTGTGCTCGATGGGGACTACAGAGGGAGGGCCCAGCCCATATTGGTATTTTGAAGGGGGTGATTCATCCTTTTTCTTTAATGCTCTTGGAATGTCAGAGCTGGAGAGGAGCTTTGATTCCAATGCCCACTGCTCAATTTACCGATGAGAAGACTAAGATCTCAGCAGCCACTTGCTGAAAATCACGCAAATTAAAACAGTTGAGATTGGCTAGGTGGTGCCTCTCTAGTGAGCCTTATCTTGGTTCTCTTTTTCTTTGTTCTCTTTTCTCTTTGCTTTTTTTTTTTAATTGATGGGAGTGAGTTGTCCCTAAAGTTGACATAGTAACAACTAATCATCAGCAAGCAGATCAATCCTTCTGTTGTACCTGTTTAGCAGGTGTTTATTAATGGTTTGTGATGTGCCAAGCAGTGTGTTAGGCCTTTACACTCATTTTGACCTAAAGCCTCTAGTGTCCAAATAAGGAAACTGAAGCCCAGAGAGTTTAAGCATCTTCCCCAATGCCTCACAGTGAGTGACACGGTTACAGTTCAAAATCCAAACTGACACCACCAAAGCCTATGCTTCTTCCAAATATTCTTCCTTCCTTTAAGGACTTGAACACCGATCTTGGGATACAAAATGCATACCACGCTGTGAGCTGGTGAGTCTCAAGTCAAGCTCTGTAGGGGTTCATGACTGGTAAGCCACACAAAAAGATATTTGCACACCCTGTTATGTGCCAGCACCTCCCACTTCCTCTCCCCACACCTCCATAAGGAAGTAACAATGCAATAGAGGAGATAAGAAATGAAGAACTGGTGGCTGGGTGCAGTGGCACACACCTGCAACCTCAGCAATTGGGAGTCCGAGGCAGGAGGATTGCTTGAGGCCAGAGTTCAAAATCAGCCTGGGCAACTTCATGTCTACAAAAAGTTTAAAAACTAGCCAGGCATGGTGGCACATGTCTGTAGTCTTAGCTACTCAGGAGACTGAAGCAGGAGGATCTCTTGAGTCCAGGAATTCAAGGCTGTGGTGAGCTGTGACCTGACTGTACTCCAGCCTGGGCAACAGAGCGAAGCTCTGTCTCTTAAAAAAAAAAAAAAAAAAAATTTAAAAAAAAGAACTGGGTAAGGCATAAAAGAGGAGGTAAAGCATCAAATAAACCTGGGCTGGAAAAAGGAGGGCTCACAGCCAGAGAAGACATTTGACTGAAGCCTCAAAGAACAGACTGGATGTCAACCCACTGAAGTGAGGATGGAGGAGATGTAAGGATGGAGAAAGCAGTATATATTAATATAATCAAAGCATGGTGCTGGAAAAGTATGTGTGTGTTTGGGAAATAGCTCAAACAAACTTTAGCATAGGACGGATCTATGCTGAGAAGAGCAAGCAATAAGATTTGAAAAGCAGGTTGAAGCCAAATTATGGAGGATATTGAATGCCAACTAAGGGAATAGTGACAGGAAGCCATTGAGAGCTCTTAAATAGGGCAGGAACCCCATTAGGACACTGCCACAAAATGAATTATTTATTCACTCAGTAAATATTTTTGAGCACTGTTCTGGTTATCCATTGGTATGTAACATGCTACCCCAAAATGAATAATCTTAAAAAACCATTTTATTTTGTTCATGATTCTGTGAGTGAGCAATTTGGGAAGGGCTCTGCTGGGCAATTCATCTCTTATACTCATGAGGTCAGCTGAGACCTGGAGGATCCACTTCCAAAATGGCTTCTAGCACCCAGCTGCCAACTAGGAGCTCAGACGGAATACTGGCCAGAGCATCTACAAGGGACTTATCCATGTGGCTTGGATTTTCCCACAGTCTGGTGGCTCAGGCTAAGTGGACCTACATGGTAGCTCACGGCCCTGAGAGAAAGTGTTCCAAGAGGCCTGAAGGGAAGGTGCAGTGCTTCTTGTGACATAACCTCCAAAAGTCCCAAAACATTGTTTCCACTTTAGCCTATTAGTTAAGCAAGTGTCTAAGACCAGCCCAGATTCAAGAGGAAGGAAATTAGACATCACCTCTCAATAGGAGGAGTAGCAAAGAATCGGTGCCCATCTTTAATCTATCTTGTGGTGGGCACTTCTGAAGTCCAGGTTCTGTATTATATGTCTAGGACACACAAATGAAACGATGCAGTGATTTTCCATTTAAATTTGGTGTCAGTGTCCTGGATAGATTGGAGATGGGAATACTGGCTGCCAGGAGATTAGTTAAGGAGGGCCTTGCTATCGTCAAGGAAGAGTCAGGATGACGTGGTGGTTCATGCCTGTAATCCCAGCACTTTGGGAGGCCGAGGTGGATGGATCACTTGAGGTCAGGAGTTTGAAACCAGCCTGGCCAACATGGTGAAACCCAATCTCTACTAAAAATACAAAAAAAAAAAAAAAAATTAGCTGGGTGTGGTAGTGCGCACCTGTAATCTCAGCTACTCAGGAGGCTGAGATAGGAGAATTGCTTGAACCCAGGAGGCAAAGGTTACAGTGAGCCAAAATCACGCCACTGCACTCCAGCCTAGGTGACAGAGTGAGATCCTGTCTCAAAAAAAAAAAAAAAGAGTCAAATAAGAGTCTATACCTGAGGAGCTTCAATGCCAACAAATACAGAGATCATTTCTCAGAAGACTGGAAAGGACCTGGTCACTGACTGGGTGTGAGGCTGAGAAACAGATTTTAAAAGACCCCTGATGCTTCAGGCCTGCAGTGGACCATGCACAGAAGAGGCATTTCAGATGCAGGAGCTCTGTCGCTTCTTTAACCCCCACCCATACATACACAGGACATTGAGAGTAAGAGATAGCTAGACCCTCATGTGGCCATTCATTCAAGTCCTTGTTTGGGGAGCTTGACATAGTGCTTGACATAGTAAGCATTCACTAAATACCAAGTAAAGAAATATGGACTGATTTGGGGATCCACAAGGTGTCATGCTAGGTCATTGAGCAAAGGATGAGGTGGGAAGACTTTCTGGATTAAAACTATGTAAAAACATACGAACAAACAAACAAAAAGATTCGAAAGGTAGAACTCCGGACTGGAAGGCCACATAAGAGATTGCATCTAATCCTGAAGGACAGATAATCAGGAAGAATAGATAAAAGGACAAAACTGACAGATGACTTAAAGGAAAACAGAAGCTGGATCCAGCTTGCATTTTTGTAGGAAGCAATAATTTGCTGCAGTTGAGAAGAAATGGCCCCCTTTGAATAGAGCATGGCCTCCTCGTTTTGCCACAGTCTCCACCTCTCTCTATTGCATACTTTAGTCGTTATGTATGCATGACTACAATACCATGACCATTGTAGACATTTGCAATTGGGACTTCTAGATTAGATATAGTGAGGAGACCGCAAAATTTTATTCTTTTGAAATGAGATAAAAGGGGGCCCCAAAAGAAACCATATACAGAATTTTAAAAAGAGATTCAGATTTTGAGGGAAAGATGATAGAATCACAATATTTGAGCTGGGGTGTCCTTAAAGTTCTTTATCCATTAATTTGACTGCAGGAACTAAGGCTTATCAAGGCCAATTGACTTGTCTCAGTTTTATTTACTTTGGAACAGAAATGGCACTAGAAGCAATGTTTCCAGATTTTCAGTTCAACCCTCCCTTTATAGTTGTTGTAGGTTTGAACAGCATTAGAATTTTAAAAGCACTTTCATGTGCATGATTTTATGTAAAATGAGGCATGAGAACTCCCAAGGATAGGAAATAGGCTTTTCTAATATCCCCAGAGCCTAGCACAGGGCCTGGCCCATAGCAGCACTTAACAAATATTAACTGTAGGAATAAATGGAGATAGATTCACTTTACAGATAAGAAAACTGAAGCTTGGAGAAGTTCAGTTAAGGACAGATGGTCACAGAGTTCGTTCCTGATGCTGGAGGCAGGAGTAGCTGGTGCCATCAGCACTGGGAGATCCAGCAGCTGCTATTTCTCGACGGTCAGGGTTGAGCTCCAGAAACCAACCACACATCTGCAGACTGCCCAGTAAGTCTCTGCAACAAAAGGAAGATAGTGGGAGTCTACACCTGCCAAGCAAAATAGGCCTTATAGTCTCTGGTTTTGTCAGCGTCTTCCCACCCAGTTGTAAAGGACTCCTCCTGACTGGTGTTCAATTTACTCAATTGAGAAAAAAAAAAAAAAAAAAAAAAAAAAAAAAAATGTTAAGCAAGGAGACCTCCCCCCATTTTGCAGATGCAGAATCTTGCAAAACAGGAAGCCTAAGGGACTCGCCCAAGATCAAACAACTCGTTGGTGGTGGAGCCAAGATTCAGACAGCTCTAACTCTAGCACTCTGCTGGGCTGTTGGGAGAGGCAAGGGGTTTAGTGCTCCCTGAGTTCATAATCCCAGCCACTCTCCCTGATTCCCTGCTCACCTCAGCTCCAATCCATTCTCCACGCTGTAGCCCGAGTGACCTTAAGACACACATGTGGTCTTGTCACTCCCCTGCTTAAAACCTCTCAATGGCTTCCCATTGCTTTGAGAATAAAGGCCAGGATCCTTACCAAGTTGAGGCCCTCTCTCCTCTGGCTCTGGGCTCAGCCTTCCTTTCAGGTCCTCTCACACACCAAGCTCCCCACTGCTTCAGGGCCTTTGCACATGCCCCACCTTTAGTCTGGGATAATTCCTCTGCCACCAGGACCCCTAAATGTCACCCTGTCCGTCAGATCACAGTCTTAGGGGAAGCATATCAGTTTCCCTCTGAAGCATGATCTCTCAGCTCTCTGCGCTTTTTCTTCATATGCTGAATCATGGTTTGTAGTTGGTATGCACAATTTACAATTATTTGTGTGACTTCTCTCTTCCAACATATGGATCACCTGTCTCCATTTTACTCATTATGATATCCCTGATCACTGGTGCTGTTTGGGGCACACGTAGACAATACATAGAGAGATAGATAAATGAATACACTTCATAAAAGAAGAAATATTAATTGATTACCTTCCTGATATAAGCCAGGTTCTATCTGGGGCTCCAAGCATACCAAGAGTTCAGAGTCCAGCTGCTGTTAAATAGTGATCCAGAGGGAATTTGAGAATGTGCCCACATGTGAAATGCAGGGCAGGAAGCAGAAGACCCTAAGGTGACTATCAGTTCTAGGGATTACAGGAACTCCCAGGTTACTGAACCTGAAACCCCTTGTCTCCTTGAATAGGTGGAGAGGGAGAGGTGACTTGCCAGATAAACCCTTTTAGCCCATCAAGAACCCTCCCAGTAAGAGAGAGTCCACTACTTAGAAAAGCTTCCCCATCAGAAGCTAGATAGCACTGAATGATTTAATAGAGAAAATTCTAAGAAGACTCCAGGGAGTGGGTGGAAGAATCACCTGCTCCCACATCTGAAATCCTTTAAAAATGGGAGAAATTACTTTATCTGTGGGACAGTTAAAACTTGATCTTTCCTGTCCAGGGAATAATAAAATTAAGCAATGACTAACTCATGTCTAATGCTTTACAGTTGACAAACCACTTTCACATCTGTTATCTCTTTCAAACCCACACAACAGCTCATGGCTAGAATTTGGATTATCATTTGAAAGATAAGGAAACTGAGACATGAAGAGTAACTTGCCCGTGAGGCAAAAACCTTTCTGCGGAGAGGGAGCTTGATAATATGGAGGAAAACAAAACAGAACACTGTGGACTTTGGAGTGAGAACCACCTGGGTTTGAATCCTGGCTCTATTAACTGTGGACCTCGGTTAAGGCACCTGATCTTCTGAGACTGTTTCTCCATACCTAAAATGGGCATAATGACACCTATCTCACCAGGCTATTGGGATGTTCCAGGGTCTTCCATACGTGTAGCCCCTACCCAGCCAATGATGGTTTCCTTCTGTCTCCCCAGTTCCAGGGCCTGTGCTGCGCTCCTCTCCATTGGAATGGAAACTGAATGTATTGCTACCCTTTTATCAGATGACAAAAGGCTTTTAATTTAGCTCCAGTTACTTTTTTTTGGTGGCAGTTGTTGTTGTTCTTTTAAATTATAAGACAAAGAATGCATGAGGATGGGAAAACCAATGACCAAAAGCCAAGCTGAGAGAAAAGACAAAAAGTTAAATCAGGATGGGAGGAAATTGGGAAACCAGAGATTGGGTTTTACATGAGCAAAGGCAGGAATCCAGCCTAGGGAAACTAGCCCTAATTTGCTCTAATTCTAAAAGTTCTTCATTTCTAGTGATTGGTTTTTTACTGGAAATTATGCAGAAGTGACTCCCTCCCAGAAACAGTCTTGACTGGTGTCATTGCAGCCTCACTTCAAGGGCAGAGACCTGGTCGTCAGTGAGATCATCACAGCCACAGAGGACCAAGGGTCCCAAGAGAGTCAACATGCCATGTCAGCAATGCAGTGCCTTAAAGGACATCTGTCTACTCATGACTACCACAGTGAAGAATGAGGAAATCGAGACCCAGAGAGGAAAAGTGATCTGGTCAATATCAAACCTCAAGTTAGAGACCAAAGGTAATGGAGAAACTTTGATGAGAGTATGGGCTGCTGGTAAGTAACTTATGGACTCAAGGGCCTCACACCCTCAAAGTTGGACAACTTCCCCAAAATGCCACATTCTGAGACAGGTTGACCAAGGGCCTGGGCCTCTGCCGCTGTCTTTCCTCTTCCCTTCAAAGGCAAGCACCATGGATAGGCCTGCTCCAGCCCCTGGGGTCTCTAGGGTCATGCTCAGTGCAATTCCTCTTTCTGGCTGGACCTTTGGAGCTTGATGTTCCCCAGAGTTCTGGTCAGCCTCTTCCCATCTCTTTGCCTGAAAAGAAACTCAGGGCTTCCACAGTGGGAGCCATCACCACTGGATGGCCAGCACCCAAATCTCACCCCCTGGGCAGATGTCTCTCCTGAGCTCCACACTTGCAGAGCCAACTGCCTCCTGGACTTCACCACATCAAATACGTTTTCAAAGTTGAATCCTAACCCTATCCCCAAACTCTCTGATCTGTTTTCAGTTTTCTTATTCTTGAGTAATGGCCCCACTGTTCACCCAGGTATACAGACCGAAAGAAATAAAAAATCTCTGATCTTTCATCCTTGTCTGCATCCTTTCCTCACAAACAAAGTATCCGCCAATACCTCCTAAATTGTCTGTCAGTCCATCTTCTCATTCTCACCCTCAGGCCTCTGTCCTCTCTTGCCTTGGCCTTTGCAATAGCCTGATAGTCCATGTCTTCACCTCCAGCCTTGCCCCATCTTCAACATTGCCACTTGAGTTGCCATTTCCCTAACACACACTCCAAACTTTCAGTGTCTCCCCTTTTCTGTAAAACCCTGGCTACATTCCTTAGCACGGCACCCAAACCCTTTACAATCTATGACCCCAATTTACCTTCCACTATAATCTGCCATTATTTTCTGCTCCACCCCACCCCCACCAACCAGCCACACCAACTTATTCATGGCTGCCCAAACTTGCCAACCCTTTGATGCTTCTGAGCTTTTATTCACACTATTTGCTCTCCTTAAAAGACTCCTTGTCCCACCCTTGCTTGTCCCATCACCCCAAACCAGGGGAGACCTACTCATACTTCAGGGCCCAGCTTCACGGCACCTCCTCAGCCCTTGGCCAAGGTGGAATTCATCAAGCAATGCTTTCCTCCCACAGTGTTGGTCACTAATAGTAATACTAATAGATATGAACTGTCCACATGTGATGAGCACTGTCGTGGGTACTTTATGTGCATTATATCACTTAAACTTCAACAGTAACCCTATGTGATATTACTCTTGCTATGTAATAGGTTCACAGAGATTTGGTGACTTAGCCACAGACTCCTAATTAGTTAATGCCAAAGCCAGGACTCAAAACCAGGATTCAAATTCCACGGTTTTTCCAACCTTGCATACTTTTTCCCATCACAGTGTGTCCAGCACTTATAACTTTGCACTACATGTGTACGGAACCATATCTGGCTACCTCTGGGTTTCAAAGCCTTTTGAGGCAGCTACTGTTTTTGATTCTAATTTGCAACCATATTATCTAAAATAGTGCCTATAGATAGTAGGCATTTAAAAAATGTGTGATGAATGAGGAACTCAGTGACTAGATGTGAGAAGGGGCTCCAGCTTTTCTTTCAAAATTAAATCCAAATACAATGTACTCGTTTGTTTCATGAACATCAGTTAATTCCAACTTTAACTTAAGGAGACCTTTTGAAGACATAGGTAATGTGGAGTTGTTAAAAGCAAGGACTTTGAAGTTGGACCTAAGCTCTAGGCTCTATCCCATCCCAGCTGTGTGACTGATAATATTAATTCCATTGTAAGCTCTAAAACCCTGAACAAACACAACCCATTGTTATTAATAATATGTGCTTCTCCAAAGAGCACTCAAGCTGTTTCCTCCAAGACAGAGAGGGAAAGTGGAGGCAGATAACCCTGGAGATCACTGGACTCTTGCTTGGAAAAGCCTGTGAATACCAGGCATTGATGCTTTTTCATAGTTACTACTCTCCCAGAGGGAGCAGGTTCAGCAAAAGCTGGAATAATGAGGAATTGCTACCTATTTATACCCAGAGAAGCTAGGGGTGAAGTCATAGAAGAATAGAGCCAAGGGAACATGAGAGTAAAGTGACTACTGTTTGTCCCAGTCATTGCTTCATTACAGGTGAGGAAATCAAGGCCCAGAGAGGTGCACAGACTTGTCCAAAGTAACAAAGCTGGTTGGCATTGGAGCTGGGACCAGATTCAAGTGACACCCATGGAATGCCTGATAATCATCCTCCCAATATTAAAATCAATTTTTTTCTTTCTTTCTTTTTTTTTTTTTTTTTTAGACAGTCTCAGTCTGTTACCCAGGCTGGAGTGCAGTGGTACAATCTTAGCTCACTGCAACCTCCACTTCCTAGGTTCAAGTAATTCACATGCCTCAGCCACCCAAGTAGCTGGGATTACAGGTGTGCACCACCACACTCAGCTAATTTTTTGTGTTTTTAGTAGAGGTTTTCGTCATGTTGGCCAGGCTCGTCTCAAACTCCTGCCTCAGGTGATCCACCCACCTCAACTTCCCAAAGTGCTGGGATTACAGGTGTGAGCCACTGTGCCTGGCCTTAAAATTACTCTTTTAAAATGCTCTATGTGATTCTCTTCTTTCTTGGTTCCCAAACAAAGCATTTCTTTAAAGAATGTGCCGATTAGACCCCCACTGTACCACAAATGTCAGAGAGACATCTGTCATCTCCAAAGCCCTGAAAACTTTGAGAGGAGCCCAGGGGGCATTGAAAGAACCAGTACTCTGCAGGTTCCCAGGATCAACACCTCCTCCTTGCAGGCCAGACAGTAGTTTGGCTCTCAAAGGCAGATTATTGTCTCCCACCCTTAAACACTTCCAGGGATACAACCTTCCTGAGGCTGGGAAATCAGTCCAGTTTCTGAATCAGGACAACATGATGAGTAGAAAGAGCCCATGTATGTGTGTGTGTGTGTGTGTGTGTGTGTGTGTGTGTGTGTGTGTGTGTGTGTGTGTTTTGAGACAGCGTCTCGCCCTGTCACCCAGGCTGGAGTACAGTGGGGTGATCTCGGCTCACTGCAACCTCTGCCTTCCGGGTTCAAGTGATTCTCCTGCCTCAGCTTCCCAAGTAGCTGGGATTACAGGTGCACACAACCACGCCCATCTAACTTTTGTATTTTTAGTAGAGATGGGTTTCACCATGTTGGCCAGGCTGGTCTCAAACTCCTGACCTCAGGTGATCCTGCCTCATTGACATCCCAAAGTGCTGGAGTTATAGATGTGAGCCCCCACGCCTGGTTTTGAAATAGGAGACATCTGGATTGATAGCCAACTCATAACCTAGCCATGATCTCATCAGTCCTTCTCCCTGACAGTGGCAAAACCAAGGTACTGTGATCCTTTCATTCATCTGTTAAGCACTTACCCCATGGCAGGTATTGTATAGTGTCAACAAATCAGAAACCCCCTCCTTTTCAGCTGTTTGTCCATGGGCACAATCAATAATAGCAACTATCATTTATTGGGCCCTTAAGATGTGTCAGGCACTGAGCTAAGCATGTCTCAACTCACCCCTCATAATGCTGACAGTGGTGTTACTAATTACAGATGAGGAAACTGAGACACACAGCAGAGACCAAAGGTTACACAGCTAGTGATTGGCAGATTTGGGATGTACTCAGGCATTCTGACTTCACAGCCTATACTTTTAGCCTCCTTAACTTCCTCATCTATGCAGTAGCAGTAACATTATTTACCTTCAAGGTTACTGCAATGATAAAGGCAGGTAAGAAATAGAAGTGCCTGGCACAATGTCTGCCACATGTGGGCGCTTAAGAAATGTATTCTGTGTCCCTGGCAGGGGCTGAGACCACGAATAAGAAACAAGAAGAGGAAAGACAGAGGCCAAGTTTCTGGGGCCTGTTCTGACTATGGAGTATCATATGGGGGTGGGTCACTAATATAGTATCTGGAAATGCTAATCCACCTTTGATAATGCCAATCTAACTGTTAAAATATCAGGCCTCCTCCTCAATGAACATCTTTCCTTTTTCTCTAGTTCTCATACACAAGTATGCAAGCATGCAGGAGCACACACATGTCCACATCAATATACACACACTATAGCTTTTTTCTTCTGCTGTTGTCTTTGCTTCTCTGAATTCGGTATCCATAGCAACACATTCCAGCAGCAATGAAGAGGTGGCACAGTTGCTGTTTCCCTCACACCCCTATCTTGCTGATCAAGGTTGCCCATCTAACTTAAAAGTGTTGCTCAGAGGGCCGGGCTGGCCTTGCCCAAAGCCAAGAGGTCATTTTCCCAAAAGAGAGAGGCAAGGGTAAAGATGATGGAGAATCTCCACTTAAGTAAACAAACAAACACAACAAAACTCTTTCTAGGATGGAGACAGAGCAAAAGAATCAAAGCCCCTGAAAGCCCCACCTGAGTAGCTGGGATTACATGGGCCACCATGCCAGGCTAATTTTTGTATTTTTAGTAGTGATGGGGTTTCACCATGTTGGTCAGGCTGGTCTCAAACTCCCGGCCTCAAGTGATCCACCCACCTTGGCCTTTTCCATGCATGGGTGCCACTGAGGAGCTCTTGCCCCTGTAGTATGCTATGACTAAGGGAAACCAGCTATTTCTAGCATTTTTGGCTGGAGGGCTTCCCTGGATAAGAAATCTGAGCCCAGTCCCTGAAAGTCTGGAATCAGAATCTGCTCCATGCACCAGCTATCAGATGATGACCCGCCCAGCTCAGCTCATGTGATTCCTTCTTATGTAAGACAGGTCAGTAATAGTCATTCTTTTTGTTTTGGTTTCATTTCATTTGGTTTCGTTTGGTTTTGGTGTGTTTTGGTTTCTCATTCCGTAGCCCAGGCTGGAGTCCAGTGGTGTGACCTAGGCTCATTGTAACCTCCACCCCCGGGTTCACATGATTTTCATGCCTCAACCACCCAAGTAGCTGGGATTACAGGCCTGCACCACCATGCCTGGCTAAATTTTGTATTTTTAGTAGAGATGGGTTTTCACCATGTTGGCCAGGTTGGTCTCAAACTCCTGGATTCAAGTAATCCACCTGCCTTGGCCTCCCAAATTGCTGGGATTACAGGAGTGAGCCACTGCCCCCAGCCAATAATAGCCATTCCTTACAGTTATCCTGAGCATGTGGGTGCACAAAGCACATTATACATGGCGTCTCAATTGATCTCATCAACCAAAAGAGAGCATTATTATCACTGCCATTTTTTTGAGACGAGGAAACTGAGTATCCAAGTGGTCCAAGATTATTCTTCCCAGAAAATACCAATCGGCTATTCACAACCTCTTCATCTGATTTCAAATCTAGTTTCTCGACCACTATGCTATAGTCAATCCTGTTCCAAAGCCATGACTTACATATTAACACCATATTTAATTGGGTAATATTATGCCAGGGAAATTGATGAAGGGACTATGTCATTTAGAATTTGAGGGGACCTTAAAGATTATGTAATGCAATTCTCTTTCCTTCTCCATTTCACAGTGGAGGAAGTCGAGACTTACATCATGCACACAACATAGTAGCTACACAATATCTATCCATTGAAGTCCAAAGAGGGCAAGCGATATGCTCAAGACCACACAGCTAGTAAGACGGTGAAATTAAAACTCCAGTTGAAGTGCTGGAGCCACAGAGATACATCAGAAATGGTCCTTGATCTTAAGGTGGATAAGAATTGCTCTGTGAGCTCTTGGTCCAGCCCAGGAGCTTCAACAAGTTGAACGATGAGTAAGAGTGAGCTGGGCAAAATGGGGAGGCAGAGAAGAAAAGAGGCACTCCTGAAAAAGAGACTGGCATGACCATAGGCATGGAGATCTAAAATAGATTGGTGTGTACTGGGAACACTGCACAATTCAAGGTCCCTGCAGCATAGAGCAGGAGCCTGAGAATGGTGGACAAATAAAAACTAGAGTAGAAGTCAAGGGCCATGCAATGGAGGGCCTTGTAATCCATCTTCAGGATTTTGAGTTTATCTGCAAGGCCCCTAGAAGTCATTAAAGTGCTCTAGTTTACTGGAGAGGACTTTCATGTAAATCATTGAAGCGTTCATGTGAAGTCATGAAAAAGCTCTGTGTGTCATTATAGAGGGTAAATCACCATCAGGGAAGAGACAAATTAGCAAAACTCTTCAATGCCTGGGTTTAAGATTGGGTGGTTCTTTATTATGGAAGAATTGAGATGGAGGGGTTGGAATTGATGCAAGAACTTGGGTGATAAAATTGACAGGACTTGGTTAGACTGACAGGACTTGATTAGATACAGAAGATAAGGAGAAGGGAGGAGTCAAGGATAGCTCCAATGTTCTTTCCATTGCATAATGACTACTGTCTGGAGCGTTCCCAGTCCAATACAAAGGTATCTAAATCTGTATCATTATCTTGAGGTTGCTTGAAGACCACAGACTTGGGACAAAAAGAACAGCCTGGTACCAGTCAAACAGCTCTGCTACCAATAGGAAGAGTGCCATCAGGACTTTTATTGAATTTGGGGGCCTTGATTCCCTCATCCGAGATAGAAAGTTGGCCTGGACCATCTCTCCAGTGTCTTCTAGCCCTATGAACCTTCCTGAGGCAATTGTTATGAAAATCAAATTCATTTGTTCATACAGCATTATCCATTAGGCACCGTTCATGTGCCTAGCTTTGTGCTAGACTCTGGGAGTTCAAAAGCAAACAAGACCCAACCCCAGTTCTCATGGAGAGAAGAGGTGAAAATACAGACAAATAGGCAATTGCAACGTGAGCTGTAGGATTAGAAGGCGTTCAGAAGGGCTGTTCGCTCAGGTTGGTGGTAGAGTGGATCAGGAACTGAGAATAAAAGATCTAAATTGATATTGAAGGATAAATAGTTAGTCTGGCAAAGAGAGAGGAGAGATGTTCCAGCAGTAACAACATTGTACAAAGGTCAAAAAGTAAGAGAGTACAGGATCAACTCAGGGAATTGAAAATAAGAACCGTATGTGCAGGCACACAGTAAGCAGCAAAGTACTTTTCTGTTATTATTATCATCATGTTCATAATGTAGAACCTGGTGAAATACACCAAAGACAGGGCACACTTCATTTTTCTGATGACCAAGTTGTCCAAAACCATTGGATTCTGAACTTCCCTTCTCTGGAATGTGATGATGATACAGAGAAATCTTTTCACTCACTGATTCTTTTTTCCATTCTCCATGATTTTTCCTTATGAGATTATCAGAGATGTGTACAGTATGGTTTCATCATCTGAATGTCTTTAGATTCTCAAGCAAATAAACAAAAAAACGCTCTCTCCATTTTACAGATGAAGATGGTTAAACACAAATAAGTCCGAAGTGGGAGAGAAACTAGGATTTGAACCCCATCTCTCTGTCTCCAGGTCACCTGCACTTTTCCAGAACTCATATGGACTTTCTGATTGCACTTATCACAGAACCACACCCATCATCCTCACAGACTTTTGTGGTAGACACACTTTCCGAAGTCAGCCATCCCTTTTCATAGATTACCTTGAAGGCAGGTCTGCTACTTAAATCTCCTTAGTTAAGCCATCTTCAAATCTCTTTGGCTGGAAGATAGGATCAGTTTATGTCTAAGAAGGTTTCCTGTAGACAGCAAATCTTATCCATAATGGGTAAGATTTCCCAAGTTTAATCAAGGAAGGTGACATTTCCTGCCTCTAGGGTTCTGGCTTTTTAACCACTTTTGCATTAGTCAATGCTTCCTTAGAATTTGGAATTCAACTTATTTGAAGGGCTACACCACATGGTGGGATGAAAGGGGACTAGATCTGAACCCAGAAGATTAGGGTTAGAGCCTTCCTTGACTTTGCCCCTTACATCTGAGACCTGGGGGCAAATCACTCCACTGCGAGCCTGTCTGGGTCCACACATACCTTAGTTTAAATTGCAGTGTTGCTCATTATTAGTTCTGTGACTATGTGCAAGTTGTGGTTTCTCTGAGCCTTGGTTCCACATCCAGAAAAAGATAGGGTCAATCCTTATACCCCTCATGATGTGATACTGCTCAACTGACATTTATTAAATAAATCAACTAAATTGAATAGTTGCTTAACTGATATTGATTGAATAAATGAAAGCATTTAAAAGAGTTCCCTTCCCCCTTTCTCTTCCTCTCTGGCTTACTTTCCTCATCTGTAAACAGGGATAAAAGTTTCTTTCCTGTATTCTTCCTCATGTGCCTGCACTAATTCCATACAGTCATGTTAGCAAAGGTTATTATAATATTTAAGAGTCTATGATGACCTGGCCGGGCATGGGAGCTCATGCCTGTAATATCAGCACTTTGGGAGGCCTAGACAGGAGGATCACTTGAGCTCAGGAGTTCAAGATTGCCGTGAGCTATGATTGCACCACTATCACCGCACTCCAGCCTGGGAGACAGAGTGAGACCCTGTCTCTAAGCGAAAATGTCTATGATGGTCTAAGACAGAATTTACACTACCTAAGGAATGACATATGTTATTTCTCATTCTTACAAGTTTCCTGCAGGGTAGGTATTATCATTATTTCCAGTTGCCAGATAAGGAAACCAGAGCTCAGGCAGTTAAGTGTGTCTCCTAGGTTCAAGATAGTCTGTGCTGGAGCAGAGATTAGAAGCCAGATTGGTCTAACTCCAAATCCAATATTCTTCTCACTATAGCCTCTAATCCCATTGAGTCTAGAGGCTACGATCCTAGTCTCTGGAGCCAGGCTACCTGCAGTCCTATTTGGGATCTACTGCTGATTAGTGGTATATCACTAGGGTAGAGTTAAATATCATCTCTATGCCTCAGTTTTCTCATTTGTGAAAGGAAAGAAATAATAATTCTATTTAATAAGAGATAATAATTCTCTTTAATAATAATAAGACTCTTCACCTCACTTTCAGTTTCTTCAACTAAAAAAATGAGAAAATAACAATCATTCCACTATGCCAGACTAGAGGCAAGGGGTAGATCCTACTTAATCTTGATTCTAACTCTATGACCTAGGATTCTCTTTATGTGAGATTTACATCTTTCCTCCTCTGGGAAGCCTCCAAGATTATTCACAGAGGGTCTGTTTAGTGTCCCCAACATGTATATAGGGGCAACAGGTAAACATTCGTTTGTATGTTGCTGAATTGCTAAATAAATTTCTTTAATTTTTTTTTTCTTTGAGACGGAGACTAGTTTTGTTGCTCAGGCTGGAGTGCAGTGGTGCAATCTCAGCTCACTGCAACCTCCACCTCCCGGGTTCAAGCAATTCTTCTGCCTCAGCCTCCTAAGTAGCTGGGACTACAGGTGTCCGCCACCATGCCCAGCTAATTTTTTTCTATTTTTAGTAGAGACAAGGTTTTACCATATTGGCCAGACTGGTCTTGAACTCCTGACCTCCGGTGTTGCTTCCACATCTGCCTCCCAAAGTGCTGGGATTTCAGGTGTGAGCCACAGCGCCCAGTCTTTAAATGTATTTTATGCTTTGACTGCTACTAAGACTTCTGTGAAGAATCTAATAATAATAATCTACTAATAATCATTTCTTAAGTACAGGCCATATGCCTGAAACTTAACCCTACGAAGCAAGGTTTATTATTCCTGTTATATAGAAGAGAAGATTGAGAGTCACAGAAGTTAATTTGCCCAGCGGCACACTGCCTTTTGCACAAAAAATGCTAATAAATAATTTGCAGAATGAATGAATGAATGAATGAATGAATGAATGAATGAATGAAGTGTGTCCTCAAAACCACTGATGATCTGGAAAACAAAGCTTTTGTCTTGTAAGATCTTACCCTGCAGAATCTAGTATAGAATTGATTGCATAATGACATCAGACACAGACTTGCACAAAGTTACAACCAAAATGTCAAATGAGTTTTCTGAGGCCTCCATCCAGTAGACACACACCATGAGCAGCCTAAGGGAGAACACATCAGGCTGGATTTGAATCTTGCCATTTCCAAATGTAGAGGCCGAGTGCTAACAGTTCTGTGAGTTCCAGATCTGCCAAGTAGCAGCTTGAATTTTCATCTCTTTGGGGACATTTGATTCCTCGGATGGCCTGAGGAGCCAGAACTGAAGGTTATTTTCAGTTGAAATCTCACCACTGGTTTCTATTTCTTATGAAAATTGGATTCTCAAAGATCAGTTCCCCTTAACACCTACGATTCTCAGTTTTCCATAAGCCAGATTTCAAAAAATAAAATAAGGTCCTCAGAGTTCAATGACTCTTCTCATACTCTCCACAAATCTTTTGCCTTCCCTGCCACTTGGCACAATATCAAACAAGCCAAGGGAAAGAATGTAGGAGTGGGCACAGAAGCTTGGGGCACTGGGGAAAGTCAAGGTTCTTATTTCACCCCAGTGTTTCACAGACATTTAATGGAGGTCTACCAGGTAAGGTTGCAGTCATTGTCTCATTTTCTGGAAGAGGAAACTGCAGTTTGAAGAGGCCTGTCAACATGATTAAGATACGGCCCCTACCCTGAAAGGGCCCCCAGTTCAATAGACGTGACAGACATAGAAGCCACAACCTGTGACCCACTAAGAGTGGGTACAAAGTACTCAAGATGTGTGGAGGATAGCACAATTATCTTAAGACGGAAGGCCTCCCTTTGGGAAGCATTTGCAAGTGCAGTGAAGTCATGCCTGACAATGTCATTTGGCTTTGCCTCAAATCAGTTGTTTCATGATAATATGATTATACGTGTCCTGATTTCTTCAACAAATATGCAAGAAGGACCCTGTGCTTGACGATTTTGCTGTGTGATTTTAGACCAATGATTTCATATGTTTTTTGGTTTTTTGAGACAGAGTCTTGCTCTGTTTGCCAAGGCTGAGTGCAATGGTGTGATCTCAGCTCACTGCAACCTCCTGCCTGAGTCTTCTGCCTGAGTCTCTCGATAGCTGGGATTACAGGTGCCCACCACCACGCCTGGCTACTTTTTGTATTTTTAGTAGAGACGGAGTTTCACCATGTTGGCCAGACTGGTCTCGAACTCCTAACCTCAGGTGATCTGCCCGCCTTGCCTCCCAAAGTGCTGAGATTACAGGCGTGAGCCACATCACCGGGCCAATTTCATATGTTTAAGCCTCAGTCTCTTTATCAGCAGAATAGGAATAACATCATAATCCTTATTAGGATTATTCAAATTATTATTATTTCTCTAGCTACCCCCACACAGTTACTGTGGAACTCTAATGGTGAAATATGCATCTAGAAGCACTGAATCAGCAGTAATGTCTGATTTATTTGTGAAGGATTGTATTGTTGCTACTGTTGAAGACTTATCCCTTTATTTCTGAGTGACTAGACATTCTGTATTGATTCTTCAGTAAATCCTTAAATCTTGTCCCAGATATTGATCAGCCTCAAGAAGGTCTCCTTTTCCCTCACATGCCTTGGAGAAACAGAATTTCCTAACCTTGACACTCTTGACATTTTGGGCCAGATCATTGTTTGTTGGAGGGCAGGGAGCAGGGGCTGTCCTGTATCTTGCAGGATGTTTAGCAGAATTCCTGGCCTCTAACTCCTAGATGCCCGTACCCACCCCTTGGTTGTAACAGCTACAACGTTACTAGACATTGCTACATGTCCATGGGGTTGGAATGCAAAACTGCAAAATTACCTTGTTGAGGATCACATTAGAATCACAACCCACCCATGGGAGGTATGCTGGGCTGGGGTTTCTGCTCACATTTCACAGATGAAAAAACCTGAGACCTAGAACAGGAAGGAATCCATCCAAGTTCACAAAAGGGCTTGAGAAACAAGAGTCCCAACTTGGTTTTCCAGAACACCTATGCGTAGAACTGCAGTGCCCTCTGCTAAAGACCTGAAGGGAAGGAGTAGGTCAGAGGGACCAAAGACTGGCTCTGCTCTTTCCCAGTCCTGCCTGAAACCCTCCCAGCCCCCTCTTCACCATTGAGTGGCAGCCCCCAGGAATGCCTACTCCTCTTCCTCTCCCTCACTCTGTCCTACCCTTGCCCCTTCCCTGTGCTTTTGGAGGGGGCTGCCCACTGAATGCTGGAATGGGCGTGGAATCATCATGCAGAAAGGATGACAAATGACAGTGAGGATAAAGCCCAGACAGCCTTCCCCAACTTTCCAACTTCAGGGGGATGTGCTGTCACCAAGAAGCAAACATTTGGGGGAAAAAAAATTCCTCAAACGAGATTCCAGTGTTGCCATGTAAGGAAAGGTCTTGGCCAGCTCTGGGCAACCTGGGAGAGTTGGGGTGGGGTGAGCACAGAGAAGAGTATTGCGGTTCACTCCTAATCTCCGCCCCCAGATCTCCCCACTCCGCCTTTCCATCTTTCTTGGAAGGGCCCCTCAGAATCCACCAAAATAACCCCTCCCTCCTCCTTCACCTCCCTGTCCCATTCGCCTCGGCTGTCCCCCCTGCAGAAGGCCGGCATGCAGCCTGGTGCACGGGTTAGGGGTGTGTAACATTTTGTCTGAATAGGCCCCTATGTTCCCATAATTTATAGTGGTAAGTAATCTTATTTGCAAAGCAAGCCCTTACAGTTATAAAAAACAAGTTAATTGACTTGCATAAAAATCAAACATGTAAAAGTTTTCCATCTTAACACAAACAGCACACTGAGCCCATTTGTACAATAGCTATGATGCAGTGCGGCCCGCGTCTGGACTACCTAGGACCCGGCCTCTTTCATAACCCAAAATGGAATCTTAAACCCTGACAAGGCCACATACCGATGGGAGTTACTGAATTTAGAGTCAGTCACTCAACTAATTATACAACGTTTTATTTTTTTTCTTGTGTCAATAAACAAACTTGGGTCTGACTTCTGACACTGAGACCTAGAAGCCAATTAAGAGGCGTTCCCAATATATTACAGGGTCTACAAACAAGGATGGCTTTTCTTGGAAAAGTGAACATCATGTTTCTTTTAACGAGTGTGAAAATATATGAGTTTCTTAATCACTGGCAACTTCGATGGAGTCCGAGACAGGGAAATCACTGACTCCTGACTCTGGAATGAACAGGGGCTAAATCTTGATGGGGTTTTTGCAATGGGATTCTCTGGTGAGTGACTGCAGGGAAGACAGCTTTCAGGTGAGGCATGACAGAGTTGGTGGCCAGAGGCTGCTTCAGAACCCCAAGAAAGGCAGGGAAGAAGCTTAGTGGTGGCAGGGTCTTCTGCAGAAAGCAATGAGACCCCACGCTAGTGACATGGAGGGAAAATGGTAAACCTGCAGAGGCATCTGTTGCAAAGGGTGTCTCACAGTGCCACTCAATTATTCCCAAACCAAGAGTCCATTTCACAGGTAAGGGGAAGGGGGAGGAAAAAACAATATTTATCAAGTTCCAATGATGTGTTGGGTGCCTTTGTTTTCTGTATCCTATTTAACCCTCAGGTGATCTGCCAAAAAGGTATAATTGTTCCTGTTATACAGATGAGAAAATGGAAGCCCAGAGAAGTGGAATGACCTGACCAAGGCCACTCAGTAAGTTCATGGCAGAGCCAAGGTTAGGGCTCATTCTACTCAGTCTTGTTCCTTGCACATTGCTCTGCAGGGAGCAGGCATAGTCATGCCTGGAGCTCTCAGGAACTCAGGATCAGGTGTGATCTGATGTGTCCACTCTTTCTGGAAAATGGCTCCATCTACCTATCAATATCTATTGCATTCCTACTATGTGCCAGGCACCATGTGAGGAGCTATAGATCCCAGGACATGCAACACTGTTTCATGGGAGACAGACTAGAAAATCAACAATAAAAAGAATTTGATATGTGTTCTGATGGACGTATTCAGCTGGATGGTGGGGGTTAAAGTGGAGGTGAGGTCGGGAAATACTTCTAAGAGTGAGTGAGCATTCATCTATGACTTAAAATCCCAAGGTGGACAAGCAGGGAAAGAGCATCCAGGGGCAAGGACCAGCATGGGTAAAGGCATGAAGTGGGAGAGCAGAGTGAGCATGGCCCTTCGGGATCCCTACACGGCTGGCAGAGCCAGCTCTTGGGGACAGGAGAATGACCCGGGCCAAGGCTAGGCCTGAGACCAGGAGGACTCACTGAAGCAGGCAGGGGGAACTTAGGGGAATATTGTTTTCTGAGCAAGACATTGCTGCCCATACCTGGGCAGGGACAGACTGTTGACAGTTATCAAACCTGAACTGAAAAGATGGGATGGCACCTGGTACCAGGGCTCAGGACCAATGCAGCACAAAGATGGTTAGGAGTAGGGTTTCTGGAGCCAGTCTGCCTGCAACTAGATGTTGGCTTAGTGTGACCCTCGGAAAGAGACATGACTTCTCCATGCCTCAGTTTCTCCCCTTCAAAATAGGATAAGAAGAGTACCTACTACAAAGGTTTGTTGGGAGATCTAAGTAAGTTCATGCACATAAAACTCTTAGAACAGTATGTGGCATATAATAAGAGCCTAATACATGTAAATTACTGAAGAGTTTTCACTTATCTTTCCCTCCGCCTTATAGGCTTTGCCACCTTGGACAAGTCTCTAATCCTCCCAGTAATAGGGGATCTGCGGGCTCTTGGCTCACTATAGGTGCTCAATGATTAGTAGCTGTCATTATTGCTTCCGCCATCATTATCACTATCTCTGAAATAACAATGCTTTGCCTTCCCAGGGGAGCAGGAGTCACAGCCACTATCCCCTCACCACGACCTGTCCAGACGGGCTGACATGCCACCCAGGCAGGCAAGACAAATGGACTTGCCACCTACACGGAGCACACGTGCACACCAGGGGCACATAGCCCAACTCGTTAGCACAACAGGGCTCCCTTCTTTTCAGCGCTGCTTCTCTGCTCTGCATGTGCTTTGCTCAGAGCGGAGGTCCCCGTTATTTATGTTTGGAAAATGCATTCAGGGCAGTTCCCAGAAGCACTTACAGAGCTCTTATTTAATTGCCACTTTATAAACTCACTGCTCCGAAGAGTGAGGGATTGATGGCCCGGCCTGGCACCTGGAGTGGCCTTGCTGCAAATGCTTTTCCGAGAATGGTCTGGGAGCCGTCCTCCAAGAAGTCCGAGGCCCAATGCAGCCCTGGCCTACACCCAACTCTGGAGGGTGCTGTAGGACTCGTCACCCTAATCTCCAGCTTTGGGATGACAGCAGTTGCCAGTGTGGTCACATATACACACATACACACACGTACACACACATACATGCACACACGAAGATCCCTCATCAGTTCAAGACCAAGGATGTGCAGGGGTAGGAGAGGCCTGTCACTCACCGTTCACCCTCCCTTGCCATAGACCTGCAAAACCCCAGCCATGAGGATATCCCAGGTCCCAGATTTGGCCGGGGGGGACACTTTTTTCAGGTCCCGCCAAGCCCATCTCCTATTTGCCTCGTACTCGTGTGTTGGGGTCCAGCAGGCTGGGCTGGTGTCCCCATCTCTCCCACATTCAGAGTGAGTTATTTAATCTCACTGAGCCTTGGTTTTCTTACTTATAAAATGTGGTTTGTAGATTCCATTTCTCAGCATCATTGAGGGAATGAAATGAAATTATTATGGTGCCATTCCTGGCATGTAGAAATAGAAGATCAATAAATGTTATTTATTGGATTTCTACAGCCACAGAAATAAAGGATCAAGTGTCTTTCTTGAAGTTCTGAGATTCATCAAGGTTAAACCTCCCATCCAGATAAAATATGGGACTTCATAATGATTCCTTTTATTTATGCAGTCACTGTATGCCATACTATCATGCTTTATGGTTCCCAAAAAGCATTTTACAAGCCTTGTCTCAAATGACCTTCACTAGCCATCAGGGTATTGATTATGCACCTCATTTCACAGATGAGGAGCTGAGTGAGGCTCATGTAGGCAGGATGACCATTGGTCAGTCAACCAATTTCTGTCTCCAAATCTTGCTTGCATTCCTTTGCACCACATTACCTAGCCCACTCTCAGGTAGACCAAGGCCCATTTGTGCCTCCAAGATGGTCTCAGTGATCCCCCCTTCTGGGTTCATATCCTTGTACAGTCTTCTCCCATAGCGAAGAGGACAGACCTGAATAGCCAAGAGGACAGACCTGAATGTGGAAGTGACAGCATGTGACCTCCAAGGCAAGATCATAACAGACATCACTACTTCTACCTTGCTCTCTCGATCACTCCCCATGGGGGAAGCCTGTTGGTATGACACTCAAGTAGCCCTATGGAGAGGTTCTTCTCGTGAGGCACTGAAGCTTTCTGCCTAACACCAAAACAAATTTGCCAGCCACAGGACCAAGCCATCTTGGAACTGGACTCTCCAGTCAAAAACCAAAACTTCCACCTAATCCTGACTACAGCCTCACAAGAGGTCCCCAAGCTAAAACCATCCAACTCTTATCATCCCTACCTACTTGCATCCTACACATTACATGCATTTATTTCAGACTACACTAGTGCTATAATTTGTTTTGTTTTGTTTTGTTTTTTGAGACAGAGTCTAGCTCTGTAACCCAGGCTGGAGTGCAGTGTCGTGATCGTGTCTCATCGCAAACTCCACCTCCCAGATTCAAGTGATTCTCATGCCTCAGCCTCCCAAGTAGCTGGGATTACAGGCATGTGCCACCACAGCCATTTAATTTTTGTATTTTCAGTAGAGATGGTGTTTCATCATGGTGGCCAGGCTGATCTCAAACTCCTGGCCTCAAGTGATCTACCCACCTCGGCTCGGCCTCCCAAAGTGCTGGGATTACAGGTGTGAACCACTGTGCCTGGCCCAATACTGTAATTATTATACATATTTACTCTTTTTCTTGGATACTTTCATTCTACCATTTGTCTGTAGGGTGTGTTTGTTCACTTCCCAGATAAAGGCCACACTATCACTTCTGTATGTGTGTAGCCCCCTCAAAGGAGGATTCTAATAACCAGCCGTTTCAAAACGCAAATGGTTAGTGTATATTTTAACATTTCAAGACCAACACTTCTTGGTCTTTGGCTTGCTTTTCACCTCCCCATCCATGACTTCAGCTCAGGCCCAAATTTTTCCCCACTGGACTACAGCAACAACCTCCTAGCTGGTTTCCTGACTTCCAGTTGCACCTTTCTCTGTTTCTTCCACATTAGTGTCATGCAAATACCATTTTCCTTTTTAAGAAAAACATCTGCTTTAAAAACCCAGTCGCTCCACAGGAGGAAGCCAAGCTCTACAGCATGCCTTACAAGACTCTTCCTGATGGGCCTCCACTCTCCATTTCTCCCCACTGAATTGTTTCTAGATCCCCAAATGCATCCTGGCATTCTTGCCTTTGCGCTTTGGCACTAACTGTGCTTTCTCTCAAGGAGCCCATCTCTGCCTTGTCTACCTGGCAAAATTCTATTCATCCTTCAAATCCCACCTCAGTCATGACTGTCTTGAAATCTTACCCACATCTCCAGGCAGAGTTAGGTCCCCTCTGTGCTCCTGGTTGTAGCTCTCTGATAACGCCCAGCACTTTGTTAGAATTATACACTCTCCCCTGCTAGACTGGGATCTCCTAGAGTTCTGTTTATTTTTGTTCTCTCAGCATCTAGTTCAATGGCTTGGCACATACTACCTAATCAATGAAAATGTATTGAATCAGAAAAGTTTTGTGGCAGGGTGTGGGGGAGGTAATTTTCATTTATTGAGCCAGCACATGTATAGCTCAATGGCATGGTGTTAGGCATACAGGAGGCTTGCCATAAATGTTAAGGTTGGTGCCCTTTTTCCCTTCACCCAATGCACCAAGGGGCAGGCTTTGTTTGTTTAGTTTAACTGTGGCCCTATGGCTTTTTTTATTTTTTATTTTTAGTTTTATTTTTTTTGACAGAGTCTTGCTCTGCCACCCAGGCTAGAGTGCAGTGGTGTGATCTCAGCTCACTGCAACCTCTGCCTCCCAAGTTCCAGTGATTCTCCTGTCTCAGCCTCCTGAGTAGCTGGAATTACAGGCATGCACTACCACACCCAGCTAATTTTTTGTATTTTTAGTAGAGATGACGTTTCATCATGTAGCCCAGGCTGGTCTTGAACTCCTGAGCTCAGGCAATCCACTCTCCTCGGCCTCCCAAAGTGCTGGGATTACAGGCATGAGCCACGGTGCCCAGCCCTATGGCCTCTTCTTTGAGCACTCCCAGCAATTCACAAGAGGGTCTGATTTTCCACTTGCTTTAAACTCTGCCTGAGCTCTGTGGGATGTTGATCCTCCATAGTTTCCACCTCTGCCAGGTCTCCTGGAATCTTTGTGTTTTTCTTTTATAAACCCTACCAGTGGGTTTGATAAGGTCATGTAGCATTTCCCTTTCCTATCTTCAGTTCATGGAAACTCACTGCATTCATTCATTCATTCATTCATTCATTCATTTGCTCATTATTACCATGGGAGTTAGAGTTTGATATATACCGTAAAGCCTAACTGCCAGGCCAGGGTTCAAATCCTGTCAAGTTCTGTGACCTTAGGCAAGTGACTTAACTTCTCTGTGCCATCAGCTGCCAAATCTATGAAGTGGGGATATAACAGTGTCTATGCCACAAGTCTGTTGTGAGGATTCTAAGAGATAGTATTGAAAAAAAGCGCCGGGCGGAGCAAGATGGCCGAATAGGAACAGCTCCAGTCTCCAACTCCCAGCGCGAGCGACACAGAAGACCGGTGATTTCTGCATTTGCAACTGAGGTACTGGGGTCATCTCACTGGGGAGTGCCGGACAATCGGTGCTGGTCAGCTGCTGCAGCCTGACCAGCGAGAGCTGAAGCAGGGCGAGGCATCGCCTCACCTGGAAGTGCAAGGGGGAAGGGAATCCCTTTTCCTAGCCAGGGGAACTGAGACACACAACACCTGGAAAATCGGGTAACTCCCACCCCAATACGGCGCTTTAAGCAAAGAGGCACACCAGGAGAATATACCCCACACCTGGCCGGGAGGGTCCCACGCCCACGGAGCCTCCCTCACTGCTAACACAGCAGTCTGCAGCGATCTATCGGCAAGGCAGCAGCGAGGCTGGGGGAGGGGCGCCCGCCATTGCTGAGGCTTAAGTAGGTAAACAAAGCCGTTGGGAAGCTCGAATTGGGTGGAGCTCACAGCAGCTCAAGGAAGCCTGCCTGTCTCTGTAGACTCCACTTCTGGGGACAGCGCGCAGCTGAAGACCAACAGGGGAAACAGCGGGGGCCGGTGCAGACGCGAACGACTCTGTCTGACAGCTTTGGGGAGAGCTGTGGATCTCCCAACTTGGACGTTGAGATCTGAGAACGGACAGACTGCCTGCTCAGGTGGGTCCCTGACCCCTGAGTAGCCTAGCTGGGAGACATCCCCCACTAGGGGCAGTCTGACACCCCACACCTCACAGGGTGGAGTACACCCCTGAGAGGAAACTTCCAAAGGAAGAATCAGACAGGTACACTCGCTGTTCAGCAATAATCTATCTTCGGCAACTTCTGCTGCTGATACCCAGGCAAACAGGGTCTGCAGTGGACCTCAAGCAATCTCCAACAGACCAACAGACAGTCCTTCTGACTGTCAGAAGGAAAACTATCAAACAGGAAGGACACCTATACCAAAACCCCATCAGTACGTCACCATCATCAAAGACCAGAGACAGATAAAACCACAAAGATGGGGAAGAAGCAGGGCAGAAAAGCTGGAAATTCAAAAAATAAGAGCGCATCTCCCCCTGCAAAGGAGCGCAGCCCATCGCCAGCAACGGATCAAAGCTGGTCAGAGAATGACTTTGACGAGAGGAGAGAAGAAGGCTTCAGTCCATCAAACTTCTCAGAGCTAAAGGAGGAATTACGTACCCAGCGCAAAGAAACTAAAAATCTTGAAAAAAGAGTGGAAGAATTGACAGCTAGACTAATTAATGCAGAGAAGATCATAAACAAAATGACAGAGATGAAAACCATGACACGAGAAATACGTGACAAATGCACAAGGTTCAGTAACCGACTCGATCAACTGGAAGAAAGAGTATCAGCGATTGAAGATCAAATGAATGAAATGAAGCGAGAAGAGAAACCAAAAGAAAAAAGAAGAAAAAGAAATGAACAGAGCCTGCAAGAAGTATGGGATTACGTAAAAAGACCAAATCTACGTCTGATTGGGGTGCCTGAAAGTGAGGGGGAAAATGGAACCAAGTTGGAAAACACTCTTCAGGATATCATCCAGGAGAACTTCCCCAACCTAGTAGGGCAGGCCAACATTCAAATTCAGGAAATACAGAGAACGCCACAAAGATCCTCCTCCAGAAGAGCAACTCCAAGACACATAATTGCCAGATTCACCAAAGTTGAAATGAAGGAAAAAATCTTAAGGGCAGCCAGAGAGAAAGGTCGGGTTACCCACAAAGGGAAGCCCATCAGACTAACAGCAGATCTCTCGGCAGAAACTCTACAAGCCAGAAGAGAGTGGGGGCCAATATTCAACGTTCTTAAAGAAAAGAATTTTAAACCCAGAATTTCATATCCAGCCAAACTAAGTTTCATAAGTGAAGGAGAAATAAAATCCTTTACAGATAAGCAAATGCTTAGAGATTTTGTCACCACCAGGCCTGCCTTACAAGAGACCCTGAAGGAAGCCCTAAACATGGAAAGGAACAACCGGTACCAGCCATTGCAAAAACATGCCAAAATGTAAAGACCATCGAGGCTAGGAAGAAACTGCATCAACTAATGAGCAAAATAACCAGTTAATATCATAATGGCAGGATCAAGTTCACACATAACAATATTAACCTTAAATGTTAATGGACTAAATGCTCCAATTAAAAGACACAGACTGGCAAACTGGATAAAGAGGCAAGACCCATCAGTCTGCTGTATTCAGGAGACCCATCTCACATGCAGAGACATACATAGGCTCAAAATAAAGGGATGGAGGAAGATCTACCAAGCAAATGGAGAACAAAAAAAGGCAGGGGTTGCAATCCTTGTCTCTGATAAAACAGACTTTAAACCATCAAAGATCAAAAGAGACAAAGAAGGCCATTACATAATGGTAAAGGGATCAATTCAACAGGAAGAGCTAACTCTCCTAAATATATATGCACCCAATACAGGAGCACCCAGATTCATAAAGCAAGTCCTTAGAGACTTACAAAGAGACTTAGACTCCCATACAATAATAATGGGAGACTTCAACACTCCGCTGTCAACATTAGACAGATCAACGAGACAGAAAGTTAACAAGGATATCCAGGAATTGAACTCAACTCTGCACCAAGCGGACCTAATAGACATCTACAGAACTCTCCACCCCAAATCAACAGAATATACATTCTTCTCAGCACCACATCGCACTTATTCCAAAATTGACCACATAATTGGAAGTAAAGCACTCCTCAGCAAATGTAAAAGAACAGAAATTATAACAAACTGTCTCTCAGACCACAGTGCAATCAAACTAGAACTCAGGACTAAGCAACTCAATCAAAACCGCTCAACTACATGGAAACTGAACAACCTGCTCCTGAATGACTACTGGGTACATAACGAAATGAAAGCGGAAATAAAGATGTTCTTTGAAACCAATGAGAACAAAGATACAACATACCAGAATCTCTGGGACACATTTAAAGCAGTGTGTAGAGGGAAATTTATAGCACTAAATGCCCACAAGAGAAAGCAGGAAAGATCTAAAATTGACACTCTAACATCACAATTAAAAGAACTAGAGAGGCAAGAGCAAACACATTCAAAAGCTAGCAGAAGGCAAGAAATAACTAAGATCAGAGCCGAACTGAAGGAGATAGAGACACAAAAAACCCTCCAAAAAATCAATGAATCCAGGAGTTGGTTTTTTGAAAAGATCAACAAAATTGACAGACCGCTAGCAAGGCTAATAAAGAAGAAAAGAGAGAGGAATCAAATAGATGCAATAAAAAATGATAAAGGGGATATCACCACTGACCCCACAGAAATACAAACTACCATCAGAGAATACTATAAACGCCTCTACGCAAATCAACTAGAAAATCTAGAAGAAATGGATAATTTCCTGGACACTTACACTCTCCCAAGGCTGAACCAGGAAGAAGTTGAATCCCTGAATAGACCAATAGCAGGCTCTGAAATTGAGGCAACAATTAATAGCCTACCCACCAAAAAAAGTCCAGGACCAGATGGATTCACAGCTGAATTCTACCAGAGGTACAAGGAGGAGCTGGTACCATTCCTTCTGAAACTATTCCAATCAATAGAAAAAGAGGGAATCCTCCCTAACTCATTTTATGAAGCCAACATCATCCTGATACCAAAGCCTGGCAGAGACACAACAAAAAAAGAGAATTTTAGACCAATATCCCTGATGAACATCGATGCAAAAATCCTCAATAAAATACTGGCAAACCAGATTCAGCAGCACATCAAAAAGCTTATCCACCATGATCAAGTGGGCTTCATCCCTGGGATGCAAGGCTGGTTCAACATTCGCAAATCAATAAACGTAATCCAGCATATAAACAGAACCAAAGACAAGAACCACATGATTGTCTCAATAGATGCAGAAAAGGCTTTTGACAAAATTCAACAGCCCTTCATGCTAAAAACGCTCAATAAATTCGGTATTGATGGAACGTACCTCAAAATAATAAGAGCTATTTATGACAAACCCACAGCTAATATCATACTGAATGGGCAAAAACTGGAAAAATTCCCTTTGAAAACTGGCACAAGACAGGGATGCCCTCTCTCACCACCCCTATTCAACATAGTGTTGGAAGTTCTGGCTAGGGCAATCAGGCAAGAGAAAGAAATCAAGGGTATTCAGTTAGGAAAAGAAGAAGTCAAATTGTCCCTGTTTGCAGATGACATGATTGTGTATTTAGAAAACCCCATCGTCTCAGCCCAAAATCTCCTTAAGCTGATAAGCAACTTCAGCAAAGTCTCAGGATACAAAATTAATGTGCAAAAATCACAAGCATTCTTATACACCAGTAACAGACAAGCAGAGAGCCAAATCAGGAATGAAATTCCATTCACAATTGCTTCAAAGAGAATAAAATACCTAGGAATCCAGCTTACAAGGGATGTCAAGGACCTCTTCAAGGAGAACTACAAACCACTGCTCAGTGAAATAAAAGAGGACACAAACAAATGGAAGAACATACCATGCTCATGGATAGGAAGAATCAATATCGTGAAAATGGCCATACTGCCCAAGGTTATTTATAGATTCAATGCCATCCCCATCAAGCTACCAATGAGTTTCTTCACAGAATTGGAAAAAACTGCTTTAAAGTTCATATGGAACCAAAAAAGAGCCCGCATTGCCAAGACAATCCTAAGTCAAAAGGACAAAGCTGGAGGCGTCACGCTACCTGACTTCAAACTATACTACAAGGCTACAGTAACCAAAACAGCATGGTACTGGTACCAAAACAGAGATATAGACCAATGGAACAGAACAGAGTCCTCAGAAATAATACCGCACATCTACAGCCATCTGATCTTTGACAAACCTGAGAGAAACAAGAAATGGGGAAAGGATTCCCTATTTAATAAATGGTGCTGGGACAACTGGCTAGCCATAAGTAGAAAGCTGAAACTGGATCCTTTCCTTACCCCTTATACGAAGATTAATTCAAGATGGATTAGAGACTTAAATGTTAGACCTAATACCATAAAAACCCTAGAAGAAAATCTAGGTAGTACCATTCAGGACATAGGCATGGGCAAGGACTTCATGTCTAAAACACCAAAAGCAACGGCAGCAAAAGCCAAAATTGACAAATGGGATCTAATTAAACTAAAGAGCTTTTGCACAGCAAAAGAAACTGCCATCAGAGTGAACAGGCAACCTACAGAATGGGAGAAAATTTTTGCAACCTACTCATCTGACAAAGGGCTAATATCCAGAATCTACAAAGAACTCAAACAAATATACGAGAAAAAAACAAACAACCCCATCAAAAAGTGGGGAAAGGATATGAACAGACATTTCTCAAAAGAAGATATTCATACAGCCAACAGACACATGAAAAAATGCTCATCATCACTCGCCATCAGAGAAATGCAAATCAAAACCACAATGAGATACCATCTCACACCAGTTAGAATGGCAATCATTAAGAAGTCAGGAAACAACAGGTGTTGGAGAGGATGTGGAGAAATAGGAACACTTTTACACTGTTGGTGGGATTGTAAACTAGTTCAACCATTATGGAAAACAGTATGGCAATTCCTCAAGGATCTAGAACTAGATGTACCATATGACCCAGCCATCCCACTACTGGGTATATACCCAAAGGATTATAAATTATTCTACTACAAAGACACATGCACACGTATGTTTATTGCGGCACTATTCACAATAGCAAAGACTTGGAATCAACCCAAATGTCCATCTGTGACAGACTGGATTAAGAAAATGTGGCACATATACACCATGGAATACTATGCAGCCATAAAAAAGGATGAGTTTGCGTCCTTTGTAGGGACATGGATGCAGCTGGAAACCATCATTCTTAGCAAACTATCACAAGAACAGAAAACCAAACACCGCATGTTCTCACTCATAGGTGGGAACTGAACAATGAGATCACTTGGACTCGGGAAGGGGAACATCACGCACTGGGGCCTATTATGGGGAGGGGGGAGGAGGGAGGGAGTGCATTGGGGAGTTATACATGATATAAATGATGAATTGATGGGTGCTGACGAGTTGATGGGTGCAGCACACCAACATGGCATAAGTTTACATATGTAACAAACCTGCACGTTATGCACATGTACCCTAGAACTTAAAATATAATAAAAATAAATAAAAAAAAAAGAAAAAAAGCAAGAAGAGCTCAAGAAATATTAGTGTTTATTCATTCAGCAAACATTTCTTTAGTACATATTAGGGCCAGACCCTGTTTCATGTGAAAGAGAATAAGACAAGTTTCCTGTGTACTGGAGTTCACAGATCAGTGAGGAAGACAGGGAAAGACATATAATTACAAATGCTATTGAAATACCAAAGGAAGGCATGTTCTCAGTGGTTTACTGGCAGCAAAGAGGAAGGAGTAAATACCTTTGTTGATGAGGGAGTCAGAAATGCATTATTGAAAAAGTGACAGCTCCAGGTGCACACACCAATGAAAGTGGAAAGATAGCTGCAGACTCAGAGGGCCTTCAGTGTCATGCCACTCAGGGAATAGGCACTTGGAGAAACTGAAGCACTTGAGGCTCTGCCATCCTTACATTTGCATTTAAGAAAGCTCACTCTGTGACCAGTTTAGTGGCTACTGCAGTCATCCAGGCAAGATACGATGCACTAAGACAAGGAAAAAGAAGGAACAAACTTGAAAGACATTCAGAGCAGAAGGTTGGCATACTTCAGCTGTAAAAGGCCACACAGTAAATATTTCAGGTTTTGTAGACCATACAACCTGCCACAACTCCTCAACTCCTCTGTTGCAAAAGCAGCCATAGACAATTTGCAAACAAATAAGCATGGCTGTGTTCCAATAAAACTTTATATTACAAAAGGAGGCTGCGGGTGAGATTGGACCCACAAGCCAGAGTTTGCCAGCTCCTGATTTGAAGGTGAATGGACAGGAATCCACATCCATCCTGGATTGTAGGGAAAGTATAGGAGAGGGCCAGGATGGAGGGTTTCAAGAACCTCAAATGGTCACCAGGTCCAGCACTCTGTTGCTATGTCTTAAGGCTAAACTATGTTCATTCGTAATACAGAATACTACACAACTATCTCAGATGGTCACCAGGTCCAGCACTCTGTTGCTGTGGCTAATGGTTAAACTATGTTCATTCATAATACAGAACACAACTATCTCAACTGGTCACCAGGTCTGGCACTTCTTCCTTGCCAGAAGGTCTAGCAATATTCCACATCAAATTATGTTCTACAAAAATATAGAGATTGAGATTCAACAAACTCCTCTGCGTTGGAAAGTTTTTTTTTTCTACGGATGTCCCTTAGGACTCATGATCCTGCTCCCATCTTTGGAGAGATTGGAGAGCAATTGTGAGACATTGACCCAGGGTGTAACCTTACAGATTGCCCAGCTCCCCATTTCCAACACAGACCAGCTCCAGGCCTATAGAAGAAGTCAGAGCAACCACTTCCCAGCTGAGCTACACAGCAGGGAAAGAGCTGGCTCTGAAGGCAGCACACACACTTCAGCAGCCTGTCTGGATTTATGCAATAACAGACTGCTGGAAAACTGCATATGACTATAATTTGGGGAAGTTGTAAGTACCAAGAAAGCTGGCTATTTAAAGAAATCATGCAGATAATTCTAACGTAAAGTGTCTCCCATTATATCCTTCTGCGGTGTTGCTAGGAACATCAATTGGTTTGAAACTTTTGAAAGGTGCTTTGGTTGTAGCTTTCATAGTTTTAAAACACCCCTTTACCCAGCATTGCCTCCTCTAGAAATGTATGCCCTGGAAATACTGGCAAGCACATATGAGCTAGGTTACATTTTTTGTAGCATTCACCGCAAGAGCAAGATTAAAATTTAAATGCTCATCAGTAGGGAAATGGCTAAACTACGGTTCATTCATAGTACAGAATACTACACAACTATTAAAATTTTGAGATAGACTTGTAGGAATTGACACAAACAGTCCTGATTCATGGTTGTGTAAAAAACAAAAAAGCCAGTCACAGTTCAATGAAAGTGATTTTAGTTTTGAAAAATAACTACATAAGTACCCGCGTGAATGTATGCAATGCTTAGCAAGGCCAGGACAGGGTGAGGCAATAAGGCACACCCAGGGAGCAAAATGTAAGGAGGCCCTCACTCTCTGGCTTATAGAAGTATTGACTCTGCCCTGCACAGGCCAGAGAGTGAGAGCCTCCTTAAATTTTGCACCCAGGGTGCCTCACTTGCCTCACCCTAATCTGGCCCTTATACAGAAAAATGTTTGGGGCCGATACACAGGTTATCAATGGTGAGAAGTACTGAAAGAATGGCAGGTAGAAATCTTTGCTTTTGACTTTATGATGTTTTGTAATGTTCAATTTTTAAATAAAAATATGTGAATTCATTAGGTTATTAACAAAGCAGAATTTCATTTTAAAAACCCACCATCAATTTATCTCATAAATGGAGACTCGCATAAGTTGAGTATTTTCTAAAATGCACATCTTTATATTACCGTAATAATAGCTAACATTAGTTTATTAAGTGCAAATGTGCCTGGTACTTTCATGATACTGGATAGCATGACCACAGTCACAAAAAATGGTGGCTTAGCCAAGTAGGAGTTGCTTTTTCTCATGTAGCAAGAAGTCTGGAGGTAAAAGCAGTGAGAGCTAGTGTGGCAGCCCCAGTACGTCATCAGCGATGCTATTAATTAGTCAGCTTTCCCAGCTATGCTGCCATAAGGAATAACCCCAAATCTCAAAGGTCAGTTTTTGCTCCCATTAAATGCCCTTCACAAGTCAGCTGCAGTTCTACCCCTATTATCTTCTTTCTTAGGTCCAAGCAGAAGGAGCAGCCCCTCTCTGGGACTTGCAGCCTCATGTCAAAGGAAAAGTAAAATAATGGGATGGTACTGAACTTCTTCTCAAGCAGGGCATAGTCACTTCAGCTCACATCCCACTGGTTCATGCAAGACATACGGCCATGCCTGATTGAATGGCGTGGGAGTGCTCTCCTCTCCCATGAAGTGGCAGGAGCCGGGATCCTACAGAAAGGCACTGTGAATATGTTTTGAATAAATCATTCAATCTATCAATAGGGACCAAGGCACCATTGTCTTCTATTTCTAGCATGTGTCCCTTGCCCTCCTGGTCACTAGACTGAAGCTCAACCTTCTGGCATTTCACTTGAACAGTAAGAAAAATATAAGACAAACAGAAATGTATACATCAGCTGACACCACCCTCTTTCACAAGTGTTTTCAAACCTTCACCCCAGTGACTTAAGGGATAACAGGTAGGTAAGTAACAGTATGTGCCACATACACATGATCATGGTTAATCTTCACAATCACCAGGGGTGGGATGTTTGCTCCATTTCACAGATGAACGAACTGAGGAAGAAAGTAAATGGCACATCCAAGATCACACAGCTGTTAAGTAGGTGGAGCTGGAGTTCCTCATCCAGGTGTGTCTGTCCCCATGCTCTCTCTGCTGCCTTTCCAGCGACTGGAAGAGATCAACTGTTTGATTGGATTAGCAGCCCTCAATTGTTTCTACTTAAATGCACGTGGGTGTACAGTTGTGCATGTGTTCAAGAGAGAATACATATGTGTGCATGTGTTCGAGATAGATCTCAGCCACAGTTAATGCTGGATCTCAGTCTCCATACTGGGTTTCCAAAACGTGACCACATCCTCTAAGCTACATCTGTCCACATCAGGTGGCATGTCCGTTAGTTTCAGATTAAGCCAGGACTAAAAACTGGCCCAAAAGAAAATCAGTGATATTAATAACAGAGCAGGCAAAGAGGTGCAGAGGTAGAGTAGAAAGTGCTCTAGGCCGGACACGGTGGCTCACGCCTGTGATCCCAGCACTTTGGGAGGCCGAGATCAGGAGTTCATGACCAGCCTGGTCAGCATGGTGAAACCCTGTCTCTACTAAAAATACAAAAAAAAAAAAAAATAGCTGGGCATGGTGGCACGCACCTGTAATACCAGCTACTCAGGAGGCTGAGGCAGAAGAATTGTTTGAACCTGGGAGGTGGAGGTTGCAGTGAGCCGAGATCATGCCACTGCACCCCAGCCTATGCAACAGAATGAGACTCCGTCTCAAAAAAAAAAGAAAGAAAGAAAGAAAGAAAGAAAGAAAGAAAGAAAGAAAGAAAGAAAGAAAGAAAGAAAGAAAGAAAGAAAGAAAGAAAGAAAGAAAGAAGAAAAGAAAAGAAAAGAAAAGAAAAGAAAAGAAAAGAAAAGAAAAGAGAAAGTACTCTGGGTCAGAGGGAGAACACCTGAATTTGACTCCCAGCTCTGCCTCACATCAGTTATTTAAAAATAAATTTAAGCATATGTCTACATCTCTCCTCGGTATTTTCATCTGCACAAAGGGAGCTACAATGTCTACCTCAAAGCTTTGCTGAAAAAATTTAGGAAAATAATACAAGCACAATTATCTAGCACGGGTAAGCTCTCTCCAGAAGTTAGTTTTCTTCCCTACTGAGACTTCATCAAAATGTCTTGTAAATGAAATCCCACCCCTCCTTCAATGTGCATAGTCATCCCAGAGCAGCTCTGTCTTGATTTCCCGTAGGTTATCAGTTGGTAGAAGCCCTCAACATTACAGTATTTCCAGTCCAATAATATGGCAGACTGGATCAAGTCTTCCCAAGAGATTCCAGGAAAAAAAAAAAAAAAAAAAAAAAAAGAACATATGAACGTCTTTGTATGATCTGATGCTTTGGCCTGATTACTATTTGGGGGGGAATCCACTCTACCACTCTCTCCATTCACTGCATAAACATACATCAAAGGTTGTTTTCAAGAGACATTGTGAATACTGAAGAAAGCCCTCCAAGTAGACCTGTAAACAGCAGAGCATGTTGGGAGCTAAGTAAGCATTTGATGTATCTGGAGCATAAGTTTTGTCTAAGCTTGGGGTCTGTTTTGAAGACTGACTTGTGTACAGAGCACTTCTCTGGGTGCCAGTGAAAGACCAAGGAGCCTGGGCCCTCAAGTGCCCACAGTCTTTTGAAGGAGAGATTGTGATGTGCGAGCAGAGATATAAATGCATTTGTTAGGCCTGGCACGGTGGCTCACGCCTGTAATCCCAGCATTTTGGGAGGCCGAGGCAGGCAGATCACGAGGTCAGGAGTTCGAGAAGAGCCTAGCCAACATGGTGAAACCCCATCTCTACTAAAAATACAAAAATCAGCTGGGCATGGTGGCATGCACCTGTAGTCTCAGCTACTTAGGAGGCTGAGGCAGAAGAATTGCTTGAACCCGGGAGGCGGAGGCTGCAGTGAGCCGAGATCATGCCACTGCACTCCAGCCTGGGTGACAGAGTGAGACTCTGTAAAAAAAAAAAAAAAATGCATTTTTTTGCTGTCCCTGTACTGAGAAACGAATTAGGTGGGAAAATTCAATATACTGTGGCTGGAATGCAATGGGGAGGAGTGGGAGGCAGAGGTAGAGGCAGAAGAGAACCTCCCATTGCTTTACTGATGATGCTGGAGGCTTTAGTGCATGTTAGGGAGGGGAGTGAGTCTTCAGGAACCATTCCATTTGCCATCTTTGATGGCATCTTGATAATATTTTGGCGATTATCTCCTCTTCCCGGAAACAGTTGAATTTCCCAGTGATTTCCATAAAAGGTACAGGTGTGTGAGACACTGATCCCCTCCGTCCTGGTTGGGGAGGCAGTGTTCAGCAGTCACTTATGGCCAGAAGTAGCCTTAAGATAAGGAAGAACAACTTATCCTTTCACCCCATCATGTCTTATAAGTGAGGTATCCTTTGTGTGTCAGAATACAAAAACAATTGAGAAACAAGGCATCCAAGCCCTGAGGGACTGTTTATCAAGGCATCCTGACCTCCATGGTCGACAGGGAGGGAACCTGATTAAGGACAGAACCCGATCAAGGTCAACAGAAAATTCTCTTACTAGAACTTGATTCATGAGCAGTGTCCAGGACTAAGAACATTTTCTCCAGTGGCAGCACCTGGATGAGGCTGCTGAGGAGTTCTTGCTACCGACAACCTCTGAAGCTCCTGCCTGGCCTTGTCTTTTCCAAATCTAAGTTTTCCACCTCTCCTCTTACAAGCTCCCTTTAATTCCTCCAATAGGTTCTCTTTTTCATTTAAGTTAACACATCAGTATCTGTTGCTTACAACCAAGGAATGCTAACCAATTCTGTGATTGCTGTGTTGCATGATGTGTGGTAGTGTGTGTGTGTGTGTGTGTAGGTAGTTGTGTTTTGTGTAACTTAAGTTCCCAAACACCCTTTGTACCTGTGAAAGCTGAAGCCCTTCTTTGCCCTCTCACTCTCATCTCCGTTCTGCCTTCCCAGTTTCTAAACCTTTCTCTAAAATCCTTGGGGGCCAGAAGATGGGGTGGGAAGCAGCTATGAACTCTGATCCACCTCTCAGAGGTGTGCTGGCAATTATAGGGCTGGTGACTGAGCACTGGGGAAGGTAGGAACAGGACCCACAAGAGGAGGGGAAAGCAGAAATACATTTCTGGGGCCTGGGGGCTGTGGGGACTGTGCTACATCTCATGGAATGATCCTAAGTTGGTCTGCCCTTTAGGGTGGGAGGCAACTTTTTCTTTTCCCTCCGGGTCTGAGTCCACAGCTCTTGGTTGCCATAGTGGGAGGTTAGGAAGGAGTTTCCACCCGTCTTTAAAGAGGCCACTTAGCTCAAGACAACCAGGGGTGATATATAGAGATGAGCAATATAACTGGTATTTACTATTGAAAACACGTAAGTGCAAATATTTGACTAAGTGTTCATTTGCTAGTGGAACTTTTTAAATGGTTGAATGGAGCCCAAGTGTCAGCGTGAGGAGTTTGATTTAAAACAAACCGAAGAAGTGTTTCTCCACAGTTATGAGCTTGGAGAGTTTCGTTTCTTTGGCTCTGGAATCCGCAGTGGGCTCGGTTCCTCAATTCCAGACAGCCTCATGGGGAGCCCCACCCCGGTGGGCTCTTCCTGCCTCTGCAGCCAGCAAGGCGAGGGCCTTGTCTCCCCTCACCAAAACCTGATCCCAACCCCCTTCAGGCCTAGTGCAGAGCTTGGAGTGATGAGAAACATCCTCTATGCCTCTGGGTATGTTCTGTTACGGAGCAGCCATTGGGGGCGGCTAGCTCTGAGCATCACTCTGGCAATGACCAACTGTCTACAGATCCAGACCTATCCGCCTGTCTTGCCTTCTCCCTTTCTTACTTGTTTTTTTTCTCTCCATGTGATGTTCAGTGCTTGTGAAGTGCATGACTCTTGCTTTTAACTCTGAGCAGCTGGGGGCAGGGAAGGGCAAGACTGTCGTTTGGTAAGGTGTCTCCCGATCACACATCTTCTCTCCCAGGAATAAAACAGTCCAGCATCTCCTGGGTCTGAGCAGCTGGGGTCAAGGAAGGGTGAGATTGCCCTTTGCCAAGGAGTCTCCCGACCACACATCTTCTCTACCAGGAAGAAAACAAACCAGCCTCTCCTGGATCCCTACCATGTGCCAGGCTCCATGCAGGGCACTTCCTCGTTCCTCATCTTGGTTCACTCCTACAGCAAAGGAGATGATCGTCTCCATTTTACAGAGGAGGAAACTGGGGCTTAAAGATGAGCTAGGGTTGGTCTGAAGCCATATAGTTGGAAGGTGGTAGAACAAGACTTGAGCATGGATTTGTTGGACTCTAAAGTCTACACTCTTAGCCAAGTGCGGTGGCTCACACCTGTAATTCCAGCACTTTGGGAGGCCAAGGCGGGCGGATCACCTGAGGTCAGGAGTTCTAGACCAGCCTGTCCAACATGGTGAAAACCTGTCTCTACTAAAAATACAAAAAATAGCCAGGTGTGGTGGTGTAATGCCAGCTACTGGGGAGACTGAGGCAGGAGAATCGCTTGAACAAAGGAGGCAGAGGTTGCAGTGAGCTGAGATCACGCCATTGCACTCTAGCCTGGGCAACGAGAGTGAGACTCCGTCTCAAAAATAATAATAATAATAAAGTCTACACCCTTTTTTGCTCCCTCTTCTTGCATTTTCTGGCTTTCTGGGCCATTATGCTGACAAGGACTCAAGGCCTGTGAACGTCAAAGAAGACAAGCAGGGGCTCATCTATCAAAACCCTTGGTTCTTAAGAAGGATGGCCGTCCACAGCTCGGGCAGAGCAGAGCCCATTCTGAACTGCTGGTTTCCTCTATAGCAGGATCCAAAACTCCAAGACACTTGCTGGGCACAATCAGGGGTCAGCTGCTATTGTCATCCCCTCCTCAAATTCATTCTGCTCAAGAAAATGGGCCAACAGAGAGGAAAGAGCTTAGGCACTTGCCCTGTTGTCCCCTGGAAACATTCCTCCCTCCCTCCTATATTCCCACCTGGGCTTCTGAGGCTACAGGCCTAGATACATAACTGGGAACAATTACATACCATCTCTGGGCCTCCAGGGCCTCCTCTGTAAAATGGGGATAATCAGGCCTCCAAGCAACATTTTCTTTTTTTTAAGATGGAGTCTCGCTCTGTTGCCCAGGCTGGAGTACGGTGGCATGATCTCGGCTCACTATAACCTCTGCCTCTTGGGATCAAGCTCTTCTCCTTGAATCGCCTCAGCCTCCCGAGTAGCTGGGATTACAGGTGCCCGCCACCACACCCAGGTAATTTTTGTATTTTTAGTAGAGATGATGTTTCACCATGTTGGCCAGTCTGGTCTCAAACTCCTGACCTCATGTGATCTGCCTGCCTTGGCCTCCCAAAGTGCTGGGATCACAGGTGTGAGCCACTGCGTCCAGCCAGAAGCAGCAGGATTAAATAAGAAGTATTAAATAAGAGGACATCTTGCAAGACAGTGTAGACACTAAGTAGTCACTCGAAAAAGTGTCACACTCCCCCACACTGCCACCACCACACACAGGCACACACAGTATGCTTCCCCTGAATCACATCCAGGATTATCCGGTTCCTAAAAGGGAAGGAAAAGTCCACACCTCCGGTCTAAGGCAGCTGCCCACACTCACCTGAAAGATTGAATAGTCAAAGCCAGTCCTTTAGCCCTTGCAACTCTGCAAATTGCAAGCAAACAAGGCTGCTCATGATAGGCAGCCATGGAGTTTGGCCAGATTCCTGAGGGAGAGAAAAAACATCACACTAAATGTCCAGGAGACAGTTCCCAGAGAGAAACTGTTCTTACTGAGGGACCCCTGCCTTGCCTCTGCTGGTCTGACCTGAGTATTTTGGCAGGAAACCCCTCTGCAATGAAGTATCCTTGACTGTAGGGACTTCAGTTCCTCACAATAGGCCTGCTAGGTGCTGAGAAGGCATCTCATCCCCCATCTCACAGAAAGGGAAACTGAGGCTCAGAAAAGGTGAGCAACCAAGTGAAGTTCACAAAACAATTCAAGATCAATACTCTATCCCCCAAGACTGGGGCAGATCCACATTTCCGGAAAGTTTGATAAAGTATACTGGGTGTAGGCTGGGCACAGTGGCTCATGCCTATAATCCCAGCACTTCGGGAGGCTGAGGCGGGCAGATCACCTGAGGTCAGGAGTTCAAGACCAGCCTGGCCAACATGGTGAAACCCCGTCTCTACAAAATACAAAAATCAGTTGGGCGTACTGGTGCATGTCGGTAATCTCAGTTGCTCGGGAGGCTGAAGCAGAATAATCACTTGAACCCGGGAGGCGGAGGTTGCAGTGAGCCAAGATCGCACCACTGCACTCCAGCCTGGGCGAAAGAGCGAAACTCCATCTCAAAAAGCAAACAAACAAACAGAAAAGCATAAGCATACTGGGTATTGCAAAATAAGGTTATACCTAGCAAAAAGAGAAATAGGTTTCATTTTAATTATACAAATTACTAAAAGTCAGACAAATGTGGTATTGGACATCAGTTAAAAGAGAATTAAGAAATCTTCCTTTAGACAGTGGGGATAAGTAATCCAATAAGAATTATGTAAAAACCACTCTACTTTTTTGTGAAGAGAAGTCTTTCCTCCCTTTCCTCTCCTCTTTCCTCCCTGCCCCCTCCCCACATACACACAATTGTTCTGTAGTTTTTTCAAATGAGGGAGAGAATGAAGCAACACGTAATTAAAATGATGACACATGGCCGGGCACGGTGGCTCAAGCCTGTAATCCCAGCACTTTGGGAGGCCGAGACGGGCAGATCACGAGGTCAGGAGATCGAGACCATCCTGGCTAACACGGTGAAACCCCGTCTCTACTAAAAATACAAAAAAAACTAGCCGGGCGAGGTCGCGGGCGCCTGTAGTCCCAGCTACTCGGGAGGCTGAGGCAGGAGAATGGCGTAAACCCGGGAGGCGGAGCTTGCAGTGAGCTGAGATCCGGCCCCTGCACTCCAGTCCGGGCGACAGAGCGAGACTCCGCCTCAAAAAAAAAAAAAAAAAAAAAATGATGACACATTCATATTTTTCGTAATACTCTTCTCTAATTGGAGCATCATCCAACTTTATGTCCTATGTAGGTTTTGCTTTCCATGTGAAGAGAAAACAGAGATACAATCATTTTCCCAGCATCATACAGCAACTTAGTATCAGAAACTTCTAGCCCAAGTGATCTCTTAACACTAAAAGCCCTTGCTTTCTCCACCATTCTTCTACCTACCCTTGAGACTCCCAGTGGGGCCCTGGTCAGACTCGCTTCTGGATTTTCGATATTCTTAGCAGAAAAACATGTCTGGATGTATAATTACACGATTATATGTGTATTGCATTTATATGCATATATGTGTGTATGCACACATATACATATCTGTAATATGTTTTGTATGTTTAAATATGTATATAATACATATACACACATAGGTAATATCTAGTTCAAAAATCTTACATCTTATACATATACCTACATATGTGTGTGTTTAAAAGACAACTCTTTGGAAATGAGGAGGAAAAAGGAAAAGAGAATGCATAAGAGGAAGTGTGTGAAGGAGGAAGAGAAGAAAAAGGAGATAGAAAAGGAAGAGGAGGAGTCAAGAGAAAAAGAGAGGGGTAGGTGAGTGAAAGAATTGCCACAAGAAGAAATAGAGAAAGTGAAGATGAAGACATCTCTTCTCAGCAAAATAAATAGCCGTACCCACTCTGAGGCCATTAACTTGCCAGAAATTGTCAGGAGGCTCCTCGGGCCCAAGAAAGCATGTTCAGCCCATGAGGACTCCTCGAAGCCTGCCTTGCTGAGGAGCCACAGACTCCAAGACCCTTGTTCCATGTCTGCCAGAAGGTGGAGATGACATGGGAAGGGGTATGGGTGTAGCTGATGGAGAAGGCGTGTACTCGACCCAGTTCAGGAAGGCTGGACAGCTGCCTGCTCCAACCCTCCCTTCCTGAAGCTGTTCAGGGCACCCTCCAACCCAGGCACCTCATGTCCAGGTGTCCACATGTCATCAGCTTCTCCCTGGGCCTGGCCTGAGGGGCTTCTTCCCCACTCTCCTTGTGTACCTGGAGATGTAGCCTGGCAACCTCATCATGTCTGTTTCCCCATCTGTAGCTTGGGCTTTGGGATAGTAAGTACACTATATTGGACTGTGCAGGCTGCTGTAAGAGAATACCATCAACTGGGTGGCTTAAACACAATAGACATTTACAGATCCAGGATCTAATTTGGGCCCACTTCCTGGTTTCTACACAACCATCTTCTTGCTGTGTCTACACATGGTGGAAGGGACAAGAGAACTCTCTGGGGTCTCTTTTAGAAGGGCACTAACCCCATTCATTAGGGCTCCAATATCATGGCCTAATCACCTGCCCAAGGCCCCATCTTCTCATACTGTAACATATGGGATTCATTTTCTACATGAATTTTTTGGGAGAGACATAAACATTCTGTCCATAGCAAGTATCCACCACACCGGTAGTCATGAAGAGTAAATGAACGTGCAGACACAACTTGGCCCTGAGTCAGCCTCAATAGCTACCAGCCCTTGTTGTTCTTATTATTACCTGGGCTGAATCCACGTCGTCTGGTTCGCATAGCTATGGCTTTGCTTTATTATGGAGCAAGGTTCCTGGGTTGTCAATCTGAAGCTGATTGTGCACTAAAGACTCCAGGTCTTACGTCTAAGGAAACCAGATATGGGATTTCTGGCATTTGGAGGCTGATGATGGGGGAGAAAGACTGTATTCACTTAGAGGACATTTACTGCAGACCTACTCTGTGCACACTCCTGTCCACATGCTCAGCAGTGCCTGTACAAATAAGGGACAAAGAGAAGCACCCAACACCCCTTCCAAAACTTTCTTCCTCTTTTCTCTTTTTAAAAAATTACTTATGTGTCTCTCCGCATCTCTAAATAAACTGTTAGTTCCTTGAGGCCAGACGCTATGCCTTGCTCCTTTTTACTTCCCACAACATGTGGCACAGAATAGACACTTAATAAATACCTGGGGATGAGCAAGGTGGCTCAAGCTTGTAATCCCAGCACTGTGCGGGGCCAAGGTTGGAGGATCGCTTGAGGCCAGGAGTTCAACACCAGCCTGGGCAACATAGCAAGCCTTTGTCTCTAAAAAAAAAACTGGGTGTGATGGCCCTATGGTTCCAACTACTCGGGAGGCTAAGGCAGGAGGATCTCTCGTTCTTTTTTTTTTTGAGATGGAGATTTTGCTCTGTTTCCCAGGCTGGAGTACAATGGCGTGATCTCGGCTCACTGCAATCTCCACCTCTTGGATCCAAGTGATTCTCTTGCCTCAGCCTCCTGAGCAGCCGGGATTATAGGGGTCTGCCACCACACCTAGTTAATTTTTTTATTTCTTGGTACAGACGAGGTTTCACCATGTTGGCCAGGCTGGTCTCGAACTCTTGATCTCAGATGACCCACCCGCCTCAGCTTCCCAAAGTGCTGGAATTACAGGTGTGAACCACCAGGCCCAGCCAGTAGGAGGATCTCTTGAGCCCAGAAGGTTGAGGCTGCAGTGAGCCTTGATGGGGCCACTGCACTCTAGCCTGGGTCACAGACCGAGAACCCATTTGGATAGACAGATGATAGATAGATAGATAGATAGATAGATAGATAGATAGATAGATAGATAGATCAATAGAAAGATATCTGGAAAATAAGCCAACAACAAAACAATGAGAGTCCCAGGTGCAGGTGTCTAGTGACCATCAAAAACTGTGAGCAGCATCTTAGTTAAGTGCAAAGATCTTGAACTGTGGAAGCAATCACACTGTGATCCCTGAGTCGCTGCGTGACTGAGACAAGTGACTCCGGATATTTGAGTTTGTTTTCTCATCTTTCAAATGAAAATATACCCCATAGTTGTTAGAAGGGGGAAACAAGAGAATTAGATGGTGGCACTTGAAGCATAGAAGGGCTCTATCTAGCACCCCTCTTTTCTGTGCCTTTCTCTAGATAACAACAGCACAGAGCTCAACTTCTTCAACAAACTCATGAAACTAAAAGGACACCAGGTCACCCAAGAAGTAACCAGCTTCATCCTACAAGAAATATACCCTTTCGGAATTTTGCAGAAATGCTTTGGGGATATATGGTTTTAAGTCAATGGCATTTTCATAAAATAACAACAGTATTCTGGTGGTTGCTGTAAACATACATTATATCTCATCGAATCTTTGTATCAGTTCCGTGGAGTAGGTGTCCATAGAGGAGGGGACGGAGTTCTTAAACACTCACCCAAATATGCACAGCTCATGGTGAAGGAGCCAGGATTAGAACATTCCCTTGTGGATCCATCTGATTCTAAAGTATACTGTCTTTCTCCTCCACCCCATGGCCTCTGTCCATATATGTCGAAATAACTTTTCATTTTCATCAGGAGCTGCAGTCAGAAGATGAAGGAATGAAAATGGGGTGGGGCAGGGTGTGCGGGAAAGGGGGCCAAGAATCCCTGTCCTTTCTAAAATGAGTAGAAACATTCCAATTCCATTTTTACTGTCTATTGCATTGTAAGAGCACAAAGGCCTCAGCCAAACCCCTAAATATTTAAAGAGTAACAGAACTCCAGATTAAATTAATATCCACGTTCAAACAGTAGCTGCAATGGGGCAATTGCCAAGTTATTTCTACCCTCATGAGAAAGGAAAGAAAGAAAATATTAGCCGGGACCTTCGATCTGGAGCACTGAAATCAGATCCCAACAGGGCAATTCTGTGCTGGGGAGCTTTAGCACAATCAAATCTTTTCATGTTTCAACTCAGCCTGCTCCTTTCTCACTGGGCTCCTGGCTAACAGCTTCCCTCCAGCGACAATGAATTGGTACCAAAGTGATCTGGACTGTTTTGACACTAAGCATCAATTCCACAGACTTGGTTTTCATCGACAAATCAATTATTCTAGCTCATTATAAGGCCAGAGTGAGTTTTCCCATCAGAATAGAAACTTTCATTCATACTGCCTTTCATTTGCCCAGGAAGGAAAAACAAAGGAAGGCAGGAGGGAGCTATGCTCAAGTTATTAGAGAATGCCCACATGTTTTCTCCCTGGGACAGAACCCAGAGAGATGAAATGTCACTGAGCCAACTATGCAGAGTTCCAGGAGGAGGATTTGGGCTTCCTGAGAACAGCCTGATCTGTCTGCATCATCTCCATCTCAGAGCCACCAAGAGGCACCCCTGACAGAAGCTTCAGACTAGCAAAGAGAGAGGAGCAGGTTGGATTGACAGAAGGTGAAATCAAGCCACAGAGGAAAGCTGTGGGATAAAAGCTGTATTAGATTCCAGCCCTTCTCCTGCAGGGAGACAATCACCCCAATACCATAAGTAGCCCGTCAGAGAGAGCACCCCCTATGTACTGGGACCCAAGACAGGCACATACATTGCGCTCCTCCCAATGCCTTCCACTGGGAGTCAGTATAAGAAGCACAGTCTAGTGCAACAAGGAACTGTTCTCCACTTATTCCCAGTCTGTGACCCCTGAGAGAGGACCCCTGGGATAAATGACTGTGAGCGACCTCAGTGTCAAGGAAAGTTACTCTCCAGAGAAACCATTTCTTTTGTTTTGTTTTATTTTATTTTTTATTTTATTATTATTTTTTATTTTATTTTATTATTTTTTTGTTTTTTTGAGACAGAGTCTCCCTCTGTCACCCAGGCTGGAGTGCAGTGGCGCAATCTCAGCTGACTGCAAACTCCACCTCCCAGATGCAAGTAATTCTCCTGTCTCAGCCTCCTGCGTAGCTGGGATTACAGGCGCACACCCCTATGCCCAGCTAATTTTTGTATTTTTAGTAGAGATGGGGTTTCACCATGTTGGCCAGGCTGGTCTTGAACTCCTGACCTCAGATGATCCATCCACCTCAGCCTCCCAAAGTGCTGGGATTACAGGCGTAAGCCACCGCACCCAGCCGAAACCATTTTTTTAATAGACAACATGAATCTTCTCAGTGAGGTCTTCTGCTTTATTCTGGCCAAATAAAAGCTCAGAAACAAATTTACTAAACAACTTTAATAATTGTGCAAGATTCCAAGTTGTGCATGCCTGTGTACTAACCCTGCCTTTGCTTCGTATTTCTGTTCGGCTCTTCTTTTCTTTTTGCCATGGTTTCTTCAATACACTACATTTTTAAAAAGAGCTGTCTTGGCCGGGCGCGGTGGCTCAAGCCTGTAATCCCAGCACTTTGGGAGGCCGAGACGGGCGGATCACGAGGTCAGGAGATCGAGACCATCCTGGCTAACACGGTGAAACCCCGTCTCTACTAAAAAATACAAAAAAAAACTAGCCGGGCGACGTGGCGGGCGCCTGTAGTCCCAGCTACTTGGGAGGCTGAGGCAGGAGAATGGCGTAAACCCAGGAGGTGGGGCTTGCAGTGAGCTGAGATCCGGCCACTGCACTCCAGCCTGGGCGGCAGAGCGAGACTCCGTCTCAAAAAAAAAAAAAAAAAAAAAAAAAAAAAAAAAAAAGAGCTGTCTTGTCTCTTGTCTGGAAAGAAAAGAGGTATAAGGGATCAAATCAATCTTCCATTAAATAAATAAACAAAATGCAAACTTCGGTTTTATTCTCACAAAAGCCTGTTGGGACAGTGATCATTGTCCTCAAGTTTTGGCTGAGAAGATTCTGGCACAGAGAGCTTAAGTAACTTACCCAAAGTCACACAGCTAATAAGGGACATGGCCAGGATGCTAACTCAAGTTTTTCTGACTTAAAGGCCCATGCTCTTTCCACTGCCCTGTGCTGCCAGATATTACTCCCAAAAGCTTTCCCTGGCCTCTTGATCCAGGAGGTCTCAAGACCTCAAGACCTTTCAGAGTCCAAGAGTCGAGCATAGAACTAGCCACTGCTCCCATCTTCTTCTCTTTCACCAGGACAGGACAAGAGGACACAGGTGCAGGCTCCAATTCCACGTCCCAATCCAGCCCAAGACTGGCCAGTCTTGAGCCAGCATGTCAAGGGCTTGGCGCCTTCATTCTGGAGCCCGCGTGTGCTGGGAGGAAAGCCTCATGCATGTGTTTCTGATTTGCATGCATCCCGCCTGGTCTCCACAGAACCATTCCAAGTCCGAGACGCTGTGGGAGCCTTTTTTTTTTTTTACTCACACCCCCCTTCTCCTCCTATCCCTCCTCTGACAGCTTTTCTCTTTGAATCAGAGAACTAGACTCTGCCAAGTGAAAATGTAACTCAAACCTCAAAGGGTTCAACAGCCTCTAGAAACTCGCAAGGCACGATCACCCTAGAGATGCAGCGCTCTGCGGTCAGGACTCCCGCTGGGCGCAGCTCTCTGCCTGCCAGAGGGTGGGGTGGGGGCAGGGGCGAGACTGCAGTAGGGTCTGGGTATTTTTAGTTGATAATGATTCTAAATGGCCTTGTGCCTTCGGCCTAGAAGTAGAAGTGATTTCTTCACTTTATAGGCAAGGAAGCAAGATTCTGAGAGTTTAAGACCGTTTTATTTATTTAGTGCCTACTATGTGCTGAGTGCTATACGTACGCATCTCTCCATCCTCATAGTAACCCAGGAGGGGAGGTGGGAGCTTCCAAGGGGATGCTATCTTCCCTTCATCACACAGCTTGTTACCGTCTCTACTAAAAAATACAAAAACTAGCTGGGCGTGGTGGCCGGCGCCTGTAGTCCCAGCTACTCGGGAGGCTGAGGCAGGAGAATGGCGTGAACCCGGGAGGCGGAGCTTGCAGTGAGCTGAGATCCAGCCACTGTACTCCAGCCTGGGTGACAGCGAGACTCCGTCTCAAAAAAAAAAAAAAGAAGTGAAGTCTGGGCCAGGCGCAGTGGCTCAAGCCTGTAATCCCAGCACTTTGGGAGGACGAGATGGGTGGATCACGAGGTCAGGAGATCGAGACCATCCTGACTAACACGGTGAAACCCCGTCTCTACTAAAAAATACAAAAAACTAGCCGGGCGAGGTGGCGGGCGCCTGTAGTCCCAGCTACTTGGGAGGCTGAGGCAGAGGAATGGCGTGAACTCAGGAGGCGGAGCTTGCAGTGAGCTGAGATCTAGCCACTGCACTCCAGCCTGGGCGACAGAGCGAGACTCCGTCTCAAAAAAAAAAAAAGAAAAAGAAGTGAAGTCTGAACTCAAACCCAGAACTATGTGATTTCAAAGAACTTTTTGCCACCACGCAGCAGGGCATCCAGAGAAGGTGGGAGAACCCCAAGAGCCGCTAGCAGGGAAATGGGTACACACACTTGAAACCACTCAATATTTCCCCTGAGCATCACAAACAAGCAAAAGATTCGCCAAGCCAAGCCTGTTACCTACCTACCTGCCAGGGAGGAATTGAGCATTCCCGGCAGGTGAGTTTATCTGGGAATGGCTTTCTCAAGGAGGTGAGTCCCAGGCTGGACTGCGGAGAATGGGGAGCAGCAGCCACTGGGGGCAAGCTGCTAAAGTGAGCGGTGCTTGTCTTTGAGACCCCTTTCCTGAGTCACCACCACCACTGCTGCCACCAAAACTGGCTACATCATTTCCTGGCATAATACCAAATGAAAATGTGGGGCCTCTTGTTCAAAAACTATTCTATGCAGAATGGTGACAGGAGAACATTAGCCAAGCACAGAGCCCTGTGTAGCTGCTCAGGAGGATGCCCGTGAAGCAGGCCCTCAGTGATTCCCTCCATATCCACTTCACAGCCTAGGAGGCACCTTGCAGATCATCCAGTCCCAGAAGCCCAGAGGAACTACACAAGGCTTAGGAGCTCATAGGTGGTCTGGCAGGGACCATCATCAACATACCTGTCTCCCCATCTAGGGCTCTCTCCAAATATACCATTGCCTACCCAATCTGATCTCAAGCAGGCTTGTAAATACCTGTTGATTTAATTCCATTGCAGGACAAAAAGTGATACTCATTCACAACCAAGTGCGAATAATCAGTACCAGTTTAAACTGTGACCCTCCCACAGGGATTTTCATTTTCACAGAGATCAAAGCTTTAAGCTCAAGAAATACACTTCACTTGGTGGCCCTTTAGGCATCAAAGAGTAGATGAGGAGGGGTGCTGGGGACAAAAGAGATAAGGCATTTACCTGCCCCACCCATGGGTCAGTCCAATCCCAGAGAGGCAATACATAGAGAGACCTGGTGCTAGATCTTAGGGACCCCTGCTGGCCTCTCACAGTGGCTCAAACAAGGACTTAATTTTCATCACGAGGTCTTACTCCGGCTACTGGCCACTGCACTCTCCACCACAACAAATCTCTCTCTATGCGAAGCTAGGCCTCCCACAACTTTGGCTTTTCCCCCAACCTTGGTATGGAATCAATTCTTTCCCAAAACCAGAGGTGAAGAAGGAAAGGAGAGAGGAGGAGGAAATAGGATGGAGAGCAGATGGGAGGAAAGAAAGGGGTGACAGAAGAAAGGAAAAACATTCATTTTGCTTTTAATTGATTGTAAGCTTCATGAGGACGGAGACCATAGCTGACTTATTCCCCCAGAGTCTAAGGCAACAAAGGCAGTCAGTGCAATGCCTGATATACTGTAGGTGCTCAATAAATATTATGGATGAGGGAACAGATGGACTGATAGCTGGTGTGTGGATGCATGGGTGGATGCATAGGTGTACATGTAGATGGATGGACATGTGGATGGATGAGTGGATGGATGGATGGATGGATGGATGGATGGATGGATGGATGCATGGATGCATGGATGCATGGATGGATGGATGAATTGATAGTGAGTCCATAGGTGAATGGATGAAAGGGTGATGAACAGTCATATACATCAATGGGTTAATGGATGGATGGGTGGATAGATGGGTCAGGGGGTGGATGAAATGCTGGGCCCTGTGTTAGATACTTTTTGTTTATTTATGCCTTTTTATGCTTCAAACACTGCCTTGAATTCCCTTTGAACAAAGCAGAGGTTTAAACAAGTAAACTATCCCTCATTAGCTCTGTGAGTTAAGTATTGTGATTATCCTGTAATTCAGACGGGGAACCCATGACTCTGAGAGGCGAAACATCTTGTGCAGGGTCAACTCTTTTCTAGCTAGGAAGGGGCTCAGCCAGGTTCCAAATCTTGATCTGTATAATTTGACCCAAAACTCTCTCCACTGCACTAGCATGCTAAAGAGGCTGAACATTTACCTGGGGGCATTCCACAGCATTTTCTATTTAAACTTAAGCCTGAACCTCTGAGCCCCAACATCTGCTCCACCCTCAAGGACACAGGCACACTCAGTATCTTTTCCAATAACATTCATTTACACTCCTTGATATATCACATTTCTTTTCTGGAATATTCTAACTAACACTTCTTGTCCCTCAGAGATGAGCAGACCAGGCTGGGTAAGGCAGGGCATGAAGTCTTTTTAACACAAAACCAAATCATGTAAGTAAGGGCAGTGTCCCAGTGGTCTGTCAGCTCAACTTTCTGCTACTCTGATTCTGATTCTGATCTCCATACCCCAAATGCACATAAATACAAAATTATGTACACACACAGACTCCATGTGTGTACATAATTTTGCTTTTATTGATTGTAAGCTTCATGAGAACAGAGACCATAGCTGATTTATTCCCCCAGAGAACAAGTGGCCTAATTCATTGTGTTGTGGTATTCAGTGTTTTGTGTGTGACAACTCTTAGTCCAATGCCTAGGCTCCACAGAGTCGTATAAACTCTGACTCTATCTTTGTGAGCATGGTATGCAGCTTCTAAGAAGTCTCCCAAAGGTCTTGCCTCCTGAAATTTATGACCTTTTAAAATTCCCTCCCCTTGAGCATGAGTTGGATCTAGTGACTTTCTTCTAGTGAATAGAGTATGGATGTCCCTTCCAAGATTACATTACCAAAAGATTCTGGCTTCTGCCTTGTTCGCCTCCTTTGGCTTCTTGCTTGTTCACTGTCATTGCAGGCCAGCTCCCATGTTTATGAAGCAAGGCAGCCTCAGCCACCAGCCAGTGAGGAACTGAGACTCTCAGTCCAACGGCCTGCAAGGAACTGAATCCTGCCAACAACCTCCCGAGTGAGATTGGAAGCAGATTCTTCCCCCTGAGCCTTGAAATGCCCCAGCACCCGAGACCCTGGGCCAGAGGACTCTGCTAAGCCACACCCAGAATCCTGCCCCACAGAAACTGTGAAATAATAAATGTTTGTTGCTTTAACCACTGAATTTAAGGGGGGGGGTAATTTATTATATCAGCATAAATAACCACACCAGCAGAGATATCTAATACTAACAACTAATCTGATACCTACTGAACATTTGCTCTTTTCCAATAATTCTAAGGGAAAAGAGAGATGATCTACTCTGTACCCTCTAAATACTTTCAATCTGTGAGTCAGCTAGTAAGAAAAGATCATTATAATTCACCTAAAAAATATGGCAAAGTTGTTATTCATTGGCAGAGTAAACAAACAAGGCAAGTCACATGGCCAAACCCAAAGTTAAGGGGAAGGGAAATATATTCCCACCTCTTTGGTGGGAGGAACTGCAAAGTCACGTGACAAAGAACATAGCTACAGGAAGGAATGAGGAATTAGGGCCCGAAATGCAATCTACTCTAAAGGCCTATGGCAGTTTAGAAGAACAAACAAACATACATACATTTAATTTGGCATAAAAGGGAGCCTGGAAGGAAACGTATCAAACATAGACACTGGGTGATGGGGGATCACACATGATCCCTATTCCTTCTTTGTGTTTTTTCTATCTCCAAATACTCTAAAATGAGTGTGTTTTCATTTAAAGTAAGAAAAAACTGTTACTAAAACTATGAGAAGGGCCCTGGGGCATGAAAAAAGGTGGAAATTATTTCTGGCTGAGAGAGCCAGAGCACCTAAAGTCAGGTAGCATGGAGCTGGCATTGAAGAATAAGTTCTTCAGCATAGAAGGAGTGTGATAAGGCCATTTTAGATCCAGAAAACAGAACAAACCCCTCACCCAGGAGTGGGACTTGCTTGAAAGCTGTTATGACAGTGAGTACACCTCAGCCAGGGGCATTGATAGGTAAGTGACTAGTAGTGGTGAACTCGCCTTGTCGAAAACAGAGTAGGGAAGAATCAAGTATTATTCAAGGAGTCTCAAACATCAGACATAGAAGGGATTTTAGACAGCAAAACAGCCCCTTCATTTTGTTCAGTTGAACTATATGAAATTACTGATATGTGGTCATTTTTAACCTAAGAATATAGCAATTTCATATGGTCCAACCTAACATCAAGGAGGAAACCAAACTTAAAGAGGGTGAGTGATTTTTGCACAGACACAGAGAAAGTAAGTATCAAAGCCACAATATATTCAATGCCATTTAAAGACTAAGGAAAGGAGGATGAGTCCAATATGTTTAAGCTCCTCTATGAGTAGGTCAGATAAGGGCAGGTTTGGTGAGGGATATCTTAGAACTTCAGAAATGCCAGCCTTGCAGGGTTTTACTGTGTACACACCGTCAGGCTGCTAGTAAAGAAAGCACTTAATATTCACTGTCATCCTAAATAAAGCAGGTGCCTCTAACTGTGTCTTTAAAGACATTCTGCAGACAAGCATGAGGTGAGCAAGGTTGTAGAAGTTCCTTGTAGGCAGAGAGGATATCGCATTCTTCTCTGTGGTGTCTACAGGTCATAGCACAAATCTAGGTAGGAGGCCACTGTTCAATCATGTCTGCCAAATCCAATGCCAGTTATCTCTTCAATTCCACCCTCCTAGGTGCTGGGGCTCAGCCAGCTGTCACTGCTTTATCTCCCACTGTCCCAGGTCAGAAGAAGTCTTTCTGATCTTGTCCTGTAACTTTTATTTTTGGTTAAGAAGCTTTGGTGGCAAGGGGTGGGGCCACGAGAAGTAAGGATAGGGACAATGTAGTCATCAAGGGGTCTGAAGCTCAGGGTGGCTCCTCTGAGCCACTTTTTGTATTGCATTTAGAAAACACAGGTTTTTATAAGAAAACAAGGGGCAAATCCATCCCTATCCCGGGGGGATTTGGGAGCAAGCATTAGCCTCCTAAGAGGGTTCACAAGTTTATACTTAGTCTCTCTCTCTCTTTTTCTCTCTCTCTCTGACACACACACATACACACCACACACACACACACACACACGCACACACCCCTTTCGTATCAAGCACCAGGTTGAGTAGGTCAGAAAGGAATGGTACCATTGTTCCCTGTTTATGCCTGCTTTTCAAGAGACTGCCCCAGAAAGTCACTTCTCTACCCTTCCCCTACCTGAAAATGAGATTAGAACTTGCCCTTGATTTTGCCCCAGGACCGGTCCAGCTCAGAATGCTCACAGCAGGGCCATTCAACAAGCACTAATCATTTCTTCCTATCTTCCCATGAGATTATAATACTCTGGGCTCTGGCTCCTGGTACAGCCTGACTGTGTTAGGCCCCGACACTCTCCAGCCACTGCGAAATACCCTGGAAAAAACAGGTCCTGGAAAAAAAAGATCTCCTTAAGGAGCTGCAGCCTCAAACTCCTATTTCACCAATGATATTGGCAGGGATGGGGGGAGGGAATATAGGGGCTGAGTCGGCCTGGAAGGAGGGGGATCTGGAAGTTGCCCTTCCTAGGTCCTCTGCACACTGCAGACCTCTGCCCTAATGTAAGCTGTGCATGGGGGGACTCCGGCCCTTGAAAATTCCTCCTCCCATTTGACAGGGCCAAGCCAGGCACCCAGCAACAACCCAGTCCCTCAGGAACCCCAACTGCAAAGCCTCCAAGCCTCTCCTGAATCAGAGTGTCTCAGCTTCACCTTCTGATTGCCCATGAAAAGGAGACTGGCCCACCTCTGAGTTACCTCCAGCCAAGCTTCAGGCTTGGGACCCACTTGCCTCTCTTTCTCTTCCCAGCTCTTGTTTCCACCAAACAGAGCGTCTCCTGAATGTGAGCTGTAGCACTAAAGCCTCAGAGGAGAGGTTGATTCTCTGATTCTTTCCAGCTGTCAGAGAGGCCAGCTAAGAATAACTGCACTCAAAATAGTACTTGGGATGATTTAGGTGTGGCTCAGCCCAGAGGCAGGTGGATGGACTAGATGACCTTTGGGAGTCTTGTACCCTCCTTGGACACCTCATTCATTCAAAAAAAAAAAAAAAAAACATGCTGAACACCCACTGTGTGCCAGTCACTAGGTTATGTGCAGGGGATGCAATGTGAATAAAATACATGGAACTCTCAGTTCAATAAGTAAACCACAGCCCCACCTCTGCCCTCATCCCCTCCCCTGCTGTAGTCTGCTTCTGTAAGTACTGCCTCTGTGCTATAGCACTATGTTCAAACCTCTGGCCTAGCTTGTAACACCGTTTTATACTTATCCATCTCTTCAGTGGCTCCCCTACTAGATTCTGAATTCTGGAAACAAGAATCATTTCTGTATCCTCAGAGCTTTGTACATTGACTGGCCCATTGTAGATGTAGAATAAAGATAAATGGGTGAATGGATAGATGGCTTGATGGATAGTGGGAGGATAAATAGATGGATGGATCAAGTACTTCACGGAGATCTTGACTAGTATGAGTTTTCTTCTATTTGCTTCTTTTGTGGACTCCATTTGGTTTGGCTCCACTACACAGATTTAGGCCATATGAATATTAAATAGAAGACATCTAAACTGAACATCTGAGGCAGCATAAGGATGGAAAAGGCAGTGTACGGCATACATGCTGAGGCTTCTCACTTCCACACCAGTGGCCTGATAAGTCCGGACATGCCCTCAGAGCCCTTCTTAACACAGTTCATAGGACATTTGTAGCCTACCACTAAAAGTGTTAGGTATGTTGAAGCTTGTTTGCCATCCATGAACCAGGAGATCAGATTTGGCAAGGGGAAGCAGAGGTTAGGTTCTGATAGGTCATTGAGATCAAATGACATGTTTGATGCTTCTAAAATGAAGTCTTCAATGAACAGTCCTGTGCTACTAGAACTGACACTAAGCAGTACTTACAAAATACGTTGGCATTTGCATCCAGATGCTAATGATTTTTGCCCTATTTATTGATTGATGGATTGCTTACTTATTTCCACAAGAAACTCTGGAATTCCCAAAGTTCCCCATGGAATCTCAGAACTTCCAAAACCATCCCTAGAGAGGATGAAATTCTAATTATGTCACCATCTCACTCAGAGCCCCGATGGTTCTCCATCACCTACATGACAAAGTCCTAGCTCCATAGCAGGCTATTCCCAACCCTCCATAAAATCCAAGATACGGCCACAGTGGACTCCTTGCCAATCAGCCACTTTCTACAATGAGAACTTTGCCTTCACTTTCTCCTTCCCTAGGAATCCTGATTCCCCATCTCTTCCTAGTTTAAATATGCACATCATTGTGACAACATGGGAATGCTTCTGGCCAGGAGCGATGGCTCACGCCTGTAACCCCAGCACTTTGGGAGGCCGAGGTGGGTGGATTGCTTGAGGTCAGGAGTTCGAGACCAGCCTGGCCAACATGGTGAAACCCCATCTCTACTAAAAATACAAAAATTAGTTGGGCTTGATGCTGGCACGTGGTCCCACCTACTCAGGAGGCTAAGGCAGGAGAATCACTTGAACCTCAGAGGCTGAAGTTGCAGTGAGCGGAGATTGTGCCACTGCACTCTAGCCTGGGCGACAGAGCAAAATTCAATGAAAAAAGAAAAATGCTTCCGATTAATGATTCACTAAAAAAATAAACACAAGAATGTCTGCTTAATACGATAGCACATGATGTGACAAACAACAGTTATGAAGAAGCAACAGCAGAGAAAAAGCTGATAAGAAAAGCAGCCAAATGCCAACCAAACTTAAGTTGGTGGTGTGAAAATGTGAGTAATATTTCTTCTTTATTCTATTTTCTAAATGGCTTCTAATGTAGTTCTGTTGCTTTTCTATTGAGATCATTATATTCAGCCAACATCTACTACAGGATGGGAATTAAGCTATTTCTAAACCTTACACCTCTACCACAGCCCAGTCCAAATATTATTACCTCAAAGTCAGAGCTTTCCATGACTATGCTCTGACTGTGCCAAATCCATAAGACACAGGATCTTACCCCTCTGTGTCTCATAGGCCCTCATTAGTATCTATTAAAGGAGTTACCAGGCTCTGCCTTAAATCATAGATGATTTTATGCATTCCTGTCTCCAGCTTTGTGATGGTATGACTTTTTTTTTATTTTATTTTATTTTATTTTATTTTTTTTTTTTTTTTTTTTTTTTTTTTTTTTTTTTGAGACGGAGTCTCGCTCTGTCACCCAGGCTGGAGTGCTGTGGCCGGCTCTCAGCTCACTGCAAGCTCCGCCTCCCGGGTTCACGCCATTCTCCTGTCTCAGCCTCCCGAGTAGCTGGGACTACAGGCGCCGCCACGTCGCCCGGCTAGTTTTTTTTTGTAGTTTTTTAGTAGAGACGGGGTTTCACCGTGTTAGCCAGGATGGTCTCGATCTCCTGACCTCGTGATCCGCCCGTCTCGGCCTCCCAAAGTGCTGGGATTACAGGCTTGAGCCACCGCGCCCGGCCGACTTTTTTTTTATTAATAAATGAAAGAATGGTCACATATTTAACCTGCACTGGGGTTAGAAAATATAATATGATATAATATAAATTATTACATTCTCATAACTACTTTTTGACCCCTCTCAATAGTTTCCCCAACCTCCAAAAATTATTCCAAATCTCAGACATTATTTGTCAAGACCAAAATGTAGGGATATTCAGTGTAGAGACTGCCCAGATCTAACACATATTGGCCTTTAAAACAAGTAAAATTAACTACTTAGGTAATTAATTTGTGGGAAATACTAAAACCTACTCTTGGTTGCAAGCTGTACACTTATCTGTGGAATTTAAGCATGCAGCCAGTTGGATGAAGAATTAGATGTGCCAATGATACTGACAATAATAAGAGAATGGGCCTTCACTCCCAACTGAGACTGTGCAGAATTACCCATCAGACTCACACAGGTATGGCATAATTGGTGGAGGATTATTTGTTTGAACTTGCAAAATGGATTTCTTAAATGTTTGAGCTGGTGCTAGAAGTGTTTTCAAAGTGCCTATATACTCGTCTTAAACACACACATTATTAAGGGATTTCATTTGACATTTAACAATTTTGTATATTAATATTGCCCTCTTTCCCCTAAATGGCCTAATCCATCTAAATCCACAGCATCAAAAGTCATTACACAGAAAGAACAAGATGTTGCCAGAGCCACTGTGCCCCAGCATTGAATTTGCATGAGCTGAGATGATTCAGGCAGATTTATATCCTGTTATTTCCTGAACTCAGAGCAAAACCTCACAGGTTCAAGATTTTGAAAAGCATTTGTCTGAGCAATCTCACTTCATCACTTTGAAAGGGATGGTGTTTCTGCCATCTGCTTAAGCAGCAATGCCTTCATGAGAAGGTAAAAATCTCTCTCTCCTGTCTCTCTCTTTCTCTCTCTCTCTCTCTCTCTCTCTCTTTCTCTCCAGCTGAGTATGTGAACACTAGGGTGAATTCCAAGGCCCATGGCCACTGGGAAAAACAGGATCTTTACTCAATCTTCTTTCCCATGGAAAATTTTCTTTTACTTCTTCCCTGGGTTCCCATGGCATGGAAAGAAAATTGCGAGAATTTAGGCGGACTTTGGATTCTGAAATCATTGCTTTGTTCTTCTCACTAGCAAATGACGTAGAGCAAATGACATACTCAGACTAGAGTAGTGGTTTTAATCATTTTTGAGCCACACACACCTTTGAGAACTATGTGTTCTCTCACTAAAGAAAACTAGATATGTGAATATGTGCGAAGTTTTGCTTGCAAATATTGGTGGTTCTTGGGGTGAATTACCCATCCATGACTTTCTCAAGAATCTATGAACCCCAGCTTAAATATCTCTGATCTAAATAACCAACACTTGCGTGGCTCTTTGGTTTACAAAGCATTTTCTTTTTTTTTTTTTTTCTTTATTTCTTTATTTCTTTATTTCTTTATTTATTTTTATTATACTTTAAGTTCTAGCGTACATGTGCATAACGTGCAGGTTTGTTACATATGTATACTTGTGCCATGTTGGTGTGCTGCACCCATCAACTCATCAGCACCCATTAATTCATCATTTATATCATGTATAACTCCCCAATGCATACAAAGCATTTTCAAATCTGTCTCCCATTTGACAACTTAGTAAACTTGTCACCTACTTCACTTTCATACAAAAAAAAAAAAAAAGGCTCACAAGAAACATGTTTTGACTTGCTGCTCTCAAAGATTACTTTTCATCCACCCCTAATGTTAAATTGCACTTTTAAAATTTAGATTCTATTTGTTATATTTGTAAAACTAACTTGTCGCTGTTAATTTCTTTGTATTGTTTGTTTGTTTTACTACTAATGTGGAAAGATCACAGGCTGCATTCAAAGGGCTGGGCTGGAATCTGGATGCTACCATCTCCAAACATCTACAGGGAAGGTCCAGAGGAGTCAAGCTTACAAAATCTTCTAGACTGGTGGCACTGAGCAGAAGATAGAGTGAGAAGGAGTTTCAGGTAGCAGGAGTTGTTTTGTTTTGCTTTTTGGAGATGGAGCCTCAATCTATCACCCAGGCTGGAGTGCAGTGGCATGATCCCAGCTTACTGCAACCTCCGCCTCCTGGGTTCAAGCAATTCTCCTGCCTCAGCCTCCCAAGTAGCTGGGATTATAGACACACACCACCACGCCCAGCTAATTTTTTGTATTTTTAGCAGAGACAGAGTTTCAGCATGTTAGCCAGGCTGGTCTCAAAGTCCCGACCTCAGGAGATCTGACCGCCTCGGCCTCCCAAAGTGCTGGGATTACAGGCGTGAGCCCCTGTGCCCAGCAGTGAAGTTTTATTTTAATTATTTCTTAACTGCTGAGATAATGATTTGAAGTGTCTATCCCAATGTTAGTTCCCTAACCCTCTATCTTTGAGTGGGAGGCTATGAAATTAAAGAACCAGTTGTCTTACGAAATATTCTGAATTATTAATAAATTATCAGAATAAAGGCATGGATGCTGTCACAGGCTAAATATGAACCTGGCCAGAATCCAAGCCTCTTACCACCTGGAAGAACCTACTGGACCACCACTTACAAATTGCCTGATATCTCTGCTCCAAGGCGCCACCCCATCTTTGCTCACTGCATCCCAGCCTTCTGACCAGCTAGGCTGCTGGCTGATGTGGTCAGGGCCGGAATGATAAGTAGGAAAAGTGTGGACACCTTAAGCACCTCCTGTATCTTTGCCTCCAGCATCAGATGGAGAGGTCAGTGCCAGAGCTCACCTATACAGTACATTAGTAGTAGTAGTAGTAGTAGTAGTAGTAGTAGTAGTAGTATACTTTAAGTTCTAGGGTACATGTGCACAATGTGCAGCTTTATTACATAGGTATACATGTGCCATGTTGGTTTGCTGCACCCATCAACTCGTCATTTACATTAGGTATTTCTCCTAATGCTATCCCTCCCCCAGCCCCTACCCCCCAACAGGCCCCGGTGTGTGAGATGTTCCCCACTCTGTATCCATGTGTTTTCACTGTTCAACTCCCACCTATGAGTGAGAACATATGGTGTTTGGTTTTCTGTCCTTGTGTGAGTTTGCTGAGAATGATGATTTCCAGCTTCATCCATGTCCCTGCAAAGGACATGAACTCATCCTTGTTATGGCTGCATAGTACTCCATGGTGTATATGTGCCACATTTTCTTAATCCAGTCTAACATTGATGGGTATTTGGGTTTGTTCCAAGTCTTTGCTATTGTGAATAGTGCTGCAATAAACATATGTGTGCCTGTGTTTTTATAGTAGCATGATTTATAATCCTTTGGGTATGTACCCAGTAATGGGATCACTGTGACTTAGATTAAGATGCCTCCTCTGGGAGAACTGATTAGAAAAGGTAGTCCAACTAGCCTACCCCAACCCGGAAGGCACACGACTTGACAATCAGAAGAAGGACTGAATTTCAGACTTTGCGCTCCCCAAGACCTGGTGTTTTTGATCAGTTAATAGACTGAGTAACCCGGGAGCAAGCCTCCCCTTCAGGTCACAGTTATTCTTCTTGCAGTGGAATTAGGCCTATAAGCATATGAGTCAACAACCCCAAACAGGGAGGAGGCCAAATGGCCTCAGTCTGGGATTAGATGCTACCAACCAACCCTGCTCTTTAGTGCTGCTGCTATTGACCATCATCATGCATTTAGTTAACAAATACTTAGCCCATTCCACATACCAGCTACATGAAGTGCATTGAGTAGGTTTTCATTCGCTTCTTACAAAATCTCAGCAAGAGAGTAATTATTATTCCCATTTTATAGGGAAGTAAACTGAGGCTCAGAGAGACTATGTCATTTGCTCAAGGTCATACAGCTAATAAACGGCAGGACTGGGATGCAAACCCACTTCTGTCTGACTTCACAGTTCCCTGTGGACCCATCCTATGCCTTAGGCCAGTGGTTGTTAAACCTGGTTGTATGCTGGACTCGCCTGCAGAGCTTTTAAATCATATCCATACCTGTGCCTCTTGCAGATTTTTTTTTTTTTTTTTTTTTGAGATGGAATCTTGCTCTATTGCCCAGGCTGAAGTGCAGTGGCGGGATCTCAGCTCACTGCAAGCTCTGCCTTCTGGGTTCACGCCATTCTCCTGCCTCAGCCTCCCAGGTAGCTGGGACTACAGGGGCCCGCCACCACGCCCGACTAATCTTTTGTTGTTGTTGTTGTTGTTGTTGTATTTTTAGTAGAGACGGAGTTTCACCGTGTTAGCCAGGATGGTCTCGATCTCCTGACCTGGTGATCTACCTGCCTCGGCCTCCCAAAGTGCTGGGATTACAGGCATGAGCCACCGCACCCAGCTGAGATTTTTATTTAACTGGTTTGGGGGAGCACTGGGCATCAGGGTTTTTGTTATTGTTTGAAATCTTCCCTGGTAGTTCTAATGTGCATCCAGGGTTAAGAACCACAGACTTGGGTGAATTGCCATCCTAGTCACACTCAACCCATTTCCTTCCAAATATCCAAAGAGCCAGGTGGTCAGCCAGAGTGAAATTTGATATGGCCTCAGACAAGATTCCCATTTCCAAAGTGTAACTCCACTCCCTACTTTTCCTTTGCACCTTGAACGTTTCCAGTGTCTCCATTTTTAAATATTAAATAATACTTAATTATTCTGATGCATCTTAGTGGGTACTAGCTGCCAATCAACAACAGGAATAGAATTTGCTGCTGTTGTTGTTGTTGTTTTTGAGATGGAGTCTCACTCTGTTACCCAGGCTGGAGTACAGTGTAGTGATCTCAGCTCACTGCAACCTCCATCTCCTGGGTTCAAGCGATTCTCCTGTCTCAGCCTCTCAGTAGCTGAGATCACAGGTGCCCACCACCACGCCCAGCTAATTTTTGTTTTTTTTTAGTAGAGACAGGGTTTCACCATGTTGACCAGACTGGTCTTGAACTCCTGACCTCAAGTGATCTGCCCACCTAGGCCTCCCAAAGTGCTGGGATTACAGGCGTGAGCCACCACACCTGGCCAAGAATAAAGTATTAAAAAGGTGTTTGGTGGGGCAGGAAAAAATCAAGACACAGGGAAAATATAGTAGAGGAGATAAATGAGTTTGGGGCTTCTTTGTTACTCAGCATTACTGCAGCAATAGCTGACTGATATGCCACCAAACCATGTTTTAGTTAACATCTATTTAATAGCCAGTTGAACAAATGTTTCAAGGAATATATTTTAGAAAGTGCTTCTCTAGAAATATCTGAGGCAAGTCCAGCATTCCCAGCTTTATGTGCCTTCCTTAGCCTCACCATTCAGAAG